>NC_050188.1:21711210-21866210 GCF_008315115.2 Sander lucioperca
TTGGTGCCATTCACAGTTTGTTTATCACACATATAACTTTCCTTTTAAAATGTCAACCTAACTATTCCTCTTTAGAAAATAAGAAGATGAGAGCCAAGTCCAAATAGAGTTCGGCTGAGGTAGAACAGCTCTGCACTTAGCTTTGTTTTCTCCAAAAAAAAAGTATCATAGAAACTTAACAAATACTTAAAAAAAAAAAAAAAACTGATCACCAAACTCCAAGTCTATAATAAGCAAAATAAGATTGTGCTGTTTCTTTTAAATAATTGGTGTATTACTTAGCAATAAGACAATTAGTAGTCGATTATAGTATGTAACTAAGTAAGTACGTAAGTTAAATTTCTTCTTTACAAAGTGCTTTACAAAAGAAGAAAAGGGTAAAAGAACAAAAGACGAGTACAACGCAAACAATACAACAGCACCAACATTACAACAGAACAATTAGAGGCATCACTACTCAAAATAGAGCACATGGCTCAAGCACAAAAAGGCCAATAATGTAACAATTGTGCTTTCTGCCAGCCATACATGTGTAAGATTCATAGGCAGTAAATGCATTTATACAGATCTTTGTTCTATAAAACTGGAACTTTAATTTCACAGTTAAACATTAGTACGGCCCTTTAAGTACAGAGAAAGTATTATCAACCGTGTAATCCACATGGACATTTAAACACACGGAAAAAACAGCTGCTTCCTTGTTTCAGTGCAGTGATCAGCACATCTTTGCTTCAAGGACTGGCAGTCCTCCCACTGAACTGACAAAATCATGTCAGCCCGCAGAAAGAATGTGCCTTAATGTCTCTAGTGTGTTGGTACTGAGGAAGAGGCAGGGAGGAAGTTGTGTTTACCTGTGCCAGTCGGTGTAGCACAACCTCGGTACTACTGGCTGCTCATCAGTCAACAGTGAAGACCTAAAGAGAGAGACAGAGAGATGTGTGAAAGTTAGTCTCATCCTTAAGGGACACAAATATTCAGTCCTACTTGCATTCCTGCACACCATTTTTCATCATTTCTCACACACACACACACACACACACACACACACACACACACACACACACACACACACACACACACACACACACACACACACACACACACACTTGCTTGAGCATTCAGATTCGTACTCGTGCTTATCCCTCACACACACTTAATGACTCCGTCTTTTTCCCAGTGGATTATCTGTTTCATCTATCTATGTCATGCCTGTCTCCTGCAAAATAGGAGTCTCATATGCAGACTGAGGCCGTTGTTCGTTTAGAGCCATGCACAGAGTCACTCACGATTCATTGTCTTCAGCTATCCAAGGATGCCTGCATCATCAGCTGGCACAGTGCCGTCAGCGTAATGGGAAGTAATGACAAAGCAGTATGCATTCATTCCCAGAGAGACTCTTGCAAAACACTTGCAAACACATGCATACACACCTTGTATAGGTGTATAATGTAGAACTAGGCCTGTATATTGGAGGGTTCATATTATTAGCTGATACTTGCTAATCAAAGATATATCTATATCATTGTAGGTGGTTGTGTAATATTAGTATACCTTCTCAGACAAACTCAGGAGGACATCTTACCGTCCACTTAACCTTTGACATTCCTCTTTGGTCTCGATCATACCAACCCAATCTCTACTGGAAACGATCACAGTTTCCATGGGCCAAAAGATTTACAAGGTGATTACAACACACAGGGGATGTCTCCCCAACACTGCTTTGCTATTATTCCTTGTTGCTGTTCTGGGGTCTTTTCACCCATCGTGCTGGGGCTAATTGGTCCTTTATTGTATGAGAGGAAGAGAGAGAGAGTGAGAGGTCGATTCATTACGCAACACAGATTACAATCAGGCTCGAAACGCTCATTGGAAGTGAAAGATATCCCTTGGAAGAATGTTAATGGAGGCAAAGCCACCAGGTGCAATTTCTCGCCAAATCATCCGCACCACAGGGCAGGAGCCAGGCCAGGTCCGAAAAGAGAGGGAGGAGCGAAAAAGATAAGGTGAATAAATGCAAGTAGGAAAAGATGGGGAGGGTCCACAACTTGATTTTAGAGGAATGTATAAAAAAGGGCAGAGGGAGTTGGGAGAATTTCAGAGGAGTCAGAGAAGAGAATAAATAAGGAAGAGATAAATGGAACATTGGGATTCATGACAGACAGGAGAATCCCTAAAGATTAGATAGAGTTGTGGGAAAAAAAATCTCAAGTCTTGGGAGGATGAGCGGGAACAGATGAGGAAAAGAAAAGGGTGAGAGTGGTCGTCAAATACAAACACCTCTGTAATCTGTTTTGCTGTATCCAGAAACTGCCAGGTAACTGTACTTCCTCTTGTGATAGTTGAAAATCGTTTTGTATCTGAATGCCAATGAATGCTTTCTGAGAATTTGCTTTTCATAGAATAGACGTGGAGCGTTTGTGTTTGCACTTGTTTGCAAGGTAAAGTGGGTTACAACACGCAATTGAATTTTTCCCCAGCCAGGTCGACCTTTACATTGATTTAAACACTGCGCATGCACTGGACTCAGGACTCCCCTGATGTACTTTAATCACCACGACTGTGCGCTTCCCTTTACTCCTTGTGGGACGGAGGGAAAATCACAGGAAATGGTCATTTGCAATCCCAGCTGCCATTGGCTGATGCATAGGAATGGACGAACCAACAAAAGCCCTCTGAATGCCCTCCTGGTTTCCAAGCATTCAGATGATGGACAGCTCATGGAAGCGGGATTATGGGAGGATCAGAGGGTTTGTTTATCTACAAAACATCCTTGCTGTCGCACACATGTAAACCTGTTTGTGTGCATACTGTATGCATGCTATTAAAAGCACAGACAAACATCAGCAGGCTGTGTGGTTTTAATTCATCCAGTTCTAGTCACGCTAGCGGGAAATCACGCTTTACCTCCGACTCTGAGTCTCAGTGGGCACATTTTGTGGATTTATAGTCTTGAATGGAGTACGAAACAACACTACATCGCTCTCATGGGTCATGAAATACACTTACACACACCGTCAAGCCAATATGGCATTCATCCTGGAGAATTCCTTCAATCTGTGTCTATATATTCTCTCCACCTCTATTCTCTGCCTGAAAAAAATTTTTCCCTTCTATGCACCACAGAGCCGGGGGCACAAGGCTCACAGAGCAGCCGTCCCTCTCAGTTCCTCTCAGTGACTTGAGAATCACAAAAGAGGCCAGTGAGCTCTGTCCAGGCTGACTCCAGGGTAAACTTCCCTGAGCGCTGAGCTGCAGCGTGCCTTCCACTGGATGACACCAGTACAGTAGTGAGTGCTAGATTGTGTGTATTTGTGGACCTATATGTGTGTAATGACTGGCTATTCATATACCCCCCCCCATAACCAACCCTATCCTGTCTTGCCTCACACCCATCACCCTCTGCCTCCAGACAAACCCTATGTAGGTCACTCCATGTGTTAACACAGCCGCCCAACACGAGGATTACACTGCTACCCCCAAAATGGCCATTTTAGCAGATTAATATCTGCAGAATATTTATCATAACCCTGTTTCTAACCGGTTATTATCACCTTATTATTGCAGGTGTTGATGGTGCTGTCTACAGAAAGTTCTTTAAGTCCGCTCAGTTTCTCCACATCTACCACAAATGATGAGAATGCAGCTTAATACACCTTTCTACTGATTCATGCTTGCCTCTACTCTTCATCTGACACTGCAATTTAAATTACCACATCTTAACACAAAGACATCAATGGTTACATCATTGCACTTTCCCCGCATCACCAAAAATGACCTCATTCTCCTTCTCTATGATGTTCCAGCTGGTGGGGGTTCTGTGCTTTGCCACGCAGCTTTGGATGATATAATTACACGGCCGTCCGCGGCTCGTCAAAACCCTTTGGCACCGACCGTGCAGTGATCTGAGCACCTCCTGACATAATCTAACCGCCACATGGCCGTGCCTGCTTCGCCTCAGTCTCTCTCCCTTCCCAGCCTCTTGTTACTGATCATTAGTATTAAGGAAAAGATAGGAAGGCAATAAAGGAGGGGGAGTGATGCAACAGCACTTAACATGACTGCAAAGTTTAAAAATGAGAAAATTGATTTTGTGTGATGTTGGATATTGAAAATCTGAGAAGAGGGAGGAAGGGATAAGGAAAATAAATTAGTCTCAATTGAGTTTACCCAGCGTGTTTGCCTTTTTCTCAGCCCATCTTGTTATATTTTTTTATATTGGCAAGAATTGCAAACACAGGCATCTCCTTCATAGAGCAATACTGTGATATTATACTAGCTGGTGCTGCTCCAGTTCAAATGAATGTGACTTTGAGCTGGTATGCTTACATGATGACCTTAAATAATCTCATCAGATGATGACTTTTTAGCAGAAAATATGCTGGATATCTCACATACATAATTATTTTTGTTATATTTATTATTAATTATTATTATTATTATATTGTCTGTGGAGTTGTATCAGTATTGCATCATAGATTCCACATTTCTGTCTTCATTGAGGTGCTGAAAGACAAAAGGATGTGTTTCTGTACAAAACCAAACTATCTTATGCTACATTGATAATGCTATTGTTTATCTGCAGTGGTTTGCCCCTTTAAGGCCTTAGTGATGGACAAAATCTGGCGAATCAGCACTATAGGCTGCAGTAAAAACTGCCAAAAAACATTTGCCTGGCAGCAAATCTTACAAAGATTTCCAAGATAACGTTCCTCTCTGTACAGGTTATTAATTTAGTTGTGTACTTTTCTGACAGAGATGCAATAAGCTCATGATAACTGTGATAGGGTCAGTCATAACTGTAGGGAGGTGCATCCTGCTGCAGGGCAGGAAGGGTTGATTGTAGGTGTGTGGATAACAAACCTCTGATACATGTGTTGTTCATAGCTGGGAAGTGTGAGTCACAAAGTGTGTGTGTGTGTGTGTGTGTGTGTGTGTGTGTGTGTGTGTGTGTGTGTGTGTGTGTGTGTGCATGCATGTCCCTTTCTCTCTCTCAAACTCTACCCCTCCCTCCTTTTTATGTACCATCTCTCCCATAGCTGTGTATTAATAATGTAAAAAGTAGAAGCTTCTGAGCTTTGGATTTGGTCTCTGAATGACTCACTGACAAGAAAACTCTCATACAGTAGGTTATGTTCCTGGGAGCATATGTTTGACTTGAAATTCATGTTTTCCTCTGCCCTGCTGACAGGAAGGAATATACATGGGCTGAGAAATTTAACTTTGTGCCTTAGTCCATCTAATTCAGCAGCACAATAAAGTAATCCTGGATCCTGACTTAGAAGTCTTGATGGATATCCCTGCCCAGGGACCGCAGATTTACTAATGCACTAAACTGTCTCGGTCTCCTCCTCTTCCTCCTTTTGTTCCTCATATTACATTCAACAGATCTGATTTGGACTTCTTACAAGATTGAGAGCAAGAGAGAAAGATTCATAAACTCTAGTTTACATGCAACAAGATCCATGCTGCTCCCTCACTTAGTGGTCTGGTGGCCTATATAGCACCTCCCAGGAAAGATCCCCAATGATGTTGCTTATGTGCATGGGCTTCCCCCATCACGTGCGTGAGGCTAAACAGATTATAAACCTTGCCAAATGACCCTGTGCTCTTTTGCGCAAGGAAGTCCCAAGATTCATTGTAGTCTGTTGTGAGATATAAGTGTTTTCATATTTTAAGTGCTCACACAAAATGGATTTGACATCGTTGTTAGTTCATTACTATTAGGTGGTGCACTCATATATCTCAGTGGAGGACAAACAGATAAAAATCAATAGGATCGTCTGGCTTCGTCTCCAGTCGACCAGACTGTGCCAAACTCCCCTCTTCGTTTTCAGCTCAAAACCAACAAAGCTTGGTTGATATGTGTCGTGAAAGTTTTTCTTAAAAACAAAATAAGAGAAAATGTTCTACCTAGTGAACATATTACTGTGTCTTGCTCTTATAGTGAACTCGCACTCCCTGTGTATTTCCTCAAGTCCACCACCCTCTACTGTGTTGCAGTCTATCATTTCGGGACGGTGGCGCGTTCCAACCTCCTGTCAGCACTATAACCTGCAGCTCTTACCTCATATCTTCCAAGTCATGGATCGACGCCACGATTGTGACGCATGGCCACATCAGTTAGCCAGATTCCGTGCGCTTGAACCGTGCGCCAGATCCGTGCCAAATCCCTGCGCCGTTTTGGCTGACCAGACAACATGTAGCCTACATTCACACCAATCTCGCCACACGTGCGGCCATTTTTTGTTACCCATCCGAGCCATTGTGGCGTGCGAACACTTACAACTACAACCCATCCGCTATATTCTTCCTCATGATATGCAGGAAAAGCGAAAGGACTCGTCCCACTCCACAATAGACGCAAACTAGTAGGTGTCCGAATAAAAGCCTGTTCTCACAGCAGAGCGGGCTCTATTGGGGGCAAACATCCCCTCCTGTCACACTCTACTGCACCTCAAATACGGCGAAGTGTCTTTGTCTCCCGTTTGAAAGCCAAAGGGTAAATTAATTAAAAATCTTCACATCACATATGATCACGAGCCGTGACTTACCTGTGAATCGTTTGTGTAAGTTCGCGGTAGTCCACCGACCGTCCCGGTTGGACATTCAGGTCCCCCTCAGCTGTCTGTCCCGGTCCCGCAGCAGACTACCAGAGAACAAGACGCCAATCAAACAGACACGCCCCGCCTCCACTGCTTGCGTCATACAACATCGACCAATGGCAGCTGAGGTACAACCCTCGCTGAGTGAATACATTGTTGCATGTAGTATTTTCTTTCTATCACAATGTCATACACTCGCCCATTCACATAAATACATGTGAACATCATTTCACAAGCACCATGTAGGCTATGCATATTAAAAAGCACAGAAAACACACGCCTAATGGGGCGCTGTACTTTCAAAGTCTATGAAGCTATTTTAAAAAGTGTAAGGCGTAGGCTACTTGTTATGACAACAAATATAGCTACACTTCGTGGAATTATTTCAAAATGTTACCAGACTCCATGTAGAGTCCGCATTCATCCTTCATCTTCTTTTATCACCAGAGAATCCAAGCCTTTAGTTGGGAGAGGCCACGAAGCGGTGAATATGTCAAGTCCTCAATTCATGGTTGGTCGTGGAGTGTCGTCAATGTTACTCTTTTATTAATGATTGGATACTCGATTGAAAATGTTGAACCACCACATTAAGCCAGGAGTTCACCTGACTGGGCTCCACTGTGAATGTTTTTTCGTCGTTTGGGTTGTAGGCCTATCTCATTTCCAATGCAGACTGTGTGTCTGCAGTGCCTCTTAACTGCTTGATTTGTGCTCTATGGGCTGACTTGATGTCAGGTTGCGGTAGGCTAACCACTCGTGTAATTGCAATAATGCTCCTGGAAATGCCATTTCTCCCTTCATTTAGTTTCAGAGTAGGTACTTATTCCTTATGGCCACAAGAGAGCGCCATTAGCCACCCAATTGGCAGCTTCAAATTGACTGATGTTTTCTGACCATATAAGCCCTTACTGGACCATTCATGCTTGTTAGCATTGTTTTAATGCACCTTTGCCCCATTATCCAGTGTCATTGAGCTACGTTAGCTGCCTGCTACTGTTATTGATTTCAT
Organism: Sander lucioperca; assembly: GCF_008315115.2. Classification (NCBI taxonomy): domain Eukaryota; kingdom Metazoa; phylum Chordata; class Actinopteri; order Perciformes; family Percidae; genus Sander; species Sander lucioperca. The sequence continues at coordinate 21,718,822 of NC_050188.1, forward strand.
CTGGGAGGCACAGCAAGTCCAAACTTGATCTCATCATGCGGGATGACAACAGTGAGATGTGTCAGGAGAGCAGTTGTAAAAACATTTAGTGAATTGGCACCCTGCTTGCAGTTGGTTTAAACATTTCAAACAATGTAAAAAAATAAATTTTTTCAAACAATTAATCTTTAATAGCACAATTATACAATACCATCAACATGCCCTCCCCCACTTTACTTTTATGTTTCACAGATGATAACTCTGAATAAACTATTTACAATTTTATGGCACATACTATAAGCAGTTGTGACTATAGCTGATGGATAAGGAGGAGGGGTTGAATATACGTGGCGGCTCATAAAGGTAAAAGGGCCAGAAGCAGGGTGGTCATTTGTTGGTGTAGAAGGGTATGTAGTGACAGATGTGTAGGGGCCAGAATGTCAGTGGCGGCGGGGCAGCAGTGAGGTGGAGCCAACTCTGATGACAGCATCACCACAATGATGGGTCATATCTGGTGAGAGAGAAGCACAGGACAAGGTCAGCTTGTTACAAGTTACAACCAAGTAGAGCTCTTATATTCACACTTTTACACACACACACACACACACACACACACACACACACACACACACACACCTTGACTGTGGGAGCGTGTCTGTGCTTTCCTTCAACAGCAGCTCTGAGACCAGTGTGTCCAGAATCTCAGGACTGGACCTCTTTCCATACCTGAGATACAGAAAGAGACAGACAGACAGGCAGGCAGTCAGACAGATCGAAATTTAAATGGCTTGGACCTTTCGGCTGTCAAATGAAAAAAAAACATCACAGAGAGAGACCTTGGGTGAATTGAGCACAGGGAAATAAATAACAGAATCTATTACTCTACATGTCCTTTGGTCATAAGTCTAATTATAAGCTTAGTGAAGTCTGAACACTGCCAGACCGAGACCCTGCATGGGGCAGACAGGAGTTGCATCGCAGGTGGTCATATGTCCTTTTCCCTCCCTTAGATGATAAGCTGTGCCGGCGTGCTTGTTCCCCTAGGTGGCTAATCGCCTGCAGCCAGCATGCAAGCCTCTAACATTCAGAGGAAAGCTGAAAACTGTGGGTGATTGGACACACCATGCCGGCCGTGGCAGTCATTTCAGCTCAGGTGTTTTTTTATTTATTTATTTTTTTGCAGATGGTAATTGGGCAGCGGGTGTTCCCTGTTCTGTAACATGATGTGAAAAGCTGCAGACAGACTGGCAGCTCCAACAGGCACAACTTTAGGTGGACTTTGTTTGATTTGCACTTTATTGTCAGATTTTTTTTCTCTGCTGGACTGTTGGCCTGTTGGATTACATACCTATTATATATACATTGCTACATATGTTGATATATTCTGTTATATATTACTTACTATATTACTTCATATATTATACTATACTACACCAATACTGTCTTTTATACTGTTATATTTGATACCCTTTTCTATTCCATTCTATGTTTTATCACTGCTACATATCGTTATATTATAGTAATACCTTTCACATTATACAATTTACATATACGTACATATCCCATAACAATGTATCATTTTACACTAGATTATGCTAATGTGTTCTGAAGTTTGAATCATATTCTATATTATAGTTGTATTACATCTCTATATTAATAGAGACAAACACTAAGTGCCATTATTTAATCAAATCATCAGTCTGGTACATTGGTAATAGACTTAATGACTCTGCTGCTATTAATCACCACTGTCACTTTACCACTGTGACTTTACCTTGCGATGTTTGTCTTCATATGTTCTTGTATAGCTTTTCTATTTTTTGTTTTATTCTTATTTTAGTTTAGTTTTTTATATACCTCTTATTTATTATTTTACTTTCTCAATTATCAAATCAATCTCAATCTTATAAAATCCTGCATTCCTACTCAGCAGAACTGGGAATTGGTAGTATTTAAGGCTATGCGAGAAGTCTAAGAATATACTAAAGCATCACTGAACTTACAAGCATGTTTTATCTGAAACAGTCGTCTCATTATACTCAGTGGTTACAGTTGTATACAAATGGACAGACTAGAATAAGGTAGCAGCCAGTGGACAAATATTACCAATCCAGTCATTTGAGAACAAGAAATATTGTATTGTAAGTATTCCCTGTAACCAGTTTAAACCTGTAATCAAATTAACTAAAACTCTGTTAATACGCTTTCTGTTCTGTATTCTTGCAAAGAGGTGTAATCAGTCCGCCTACCTCTGTCTTGTGATGAGGTTGATGTAGTGTCTCAGGGCTGAGTAATACTTGGCCAGGTCCTCCGCCGGGGCGTCATCCCCGGGGTTCTCCGGTTTCACCGGGTATCCCTCCGTCAGGGCGCCCAGGCAGAGCAGCGCCCACACCAGAAACCCCAGAGTCCCCAGCCAGCTCATCAAGTTAGGATGCATCTAACCGAGCAAAAACAATACAACTGTGTTAGTCAACGCCAGATCACTGGACACTTCCACTGTGCTTTAAATGTCCGTTTTTAATGAATTGTTACAATTTATTGACCTATGGTTTATCACGGAAGCCATTGCTTGAGGAATACATTTTTTTTTTTTTAAAACACTTCCAAACATTATTTTATTGGATAATATAACCAAGACCTTTGCAGCTGCATAGCCAGCAGACACTCATCAACATACTTTTATTAAGTTTCATAACAATATTAGTCAAGGTTTTTGTAAATCAAATATCAAGGTACTTACATTTCCCAGAGGATAAGAGGGTGATTTGCGGCTGTCCTGAGGCGTATCTTCTGCTCTACTGGGCGCTTGGTGCGCGCTGGGTCTTATATGTGTGCGCCAGACACGCTACAGAAAAACGCGTCACAGCTGCGGTCCGTTTAGCGCGAGTCTCTGCCTCTCTTCGTGTGAACGTCACTGGTGATGCTATCATTAGTGTGCTTAAAAAAGCTGTTTAAATTAATTTACATGACGTAAAATAACAATGCAAACTAAAACTATAGTGAGTTAACAAGTATTTTTCCAAATAAGTCAAGAGGGATTAGGAACGAAGTCCTTTTTTGAATGCTACAATCACGTTAGGATACTAACCAAATAAGACTAATGTTCTTATAGAAACGTTACATGGATATTGCAGTAACAATAACAGTATAGCAAGTCTGATAAGTTCACTAAAAAGTCACTGGGAAGCATCTGATTAACAATATTCCCTTTGGAAATATTACTAAACTAAGTTACTGTGTTGTTAATGTAACAAACATATTTTATGTCTCAAATGCAGGTGTGTGTACATAAACAGGCACACACACATTTGGCACATATACACCCTCTTAATAACTGTGGCATTCAAACACACTGTCAAACAGATTGAGACACACATGCAAAGTGTGATGTTTTGGTGTTTATGAGGCTTCTCTATGAGGAAGGTGATACATTATTTTACAATCAAGTAGTGATTCTTCTACAAAATGGGATCAATAATCCCATCTGAAGTCACAAAAGATTGGCAGTAATGTGACATTGTGGGGACACTTCAAAATAACCCTCCTCACCAAAAGAAGCTCCAATGAGGACGTCTCGGGTGATCTGGAATAAAAAGATTTCAAACAGACTCACATGTACAGTACATGAGCCCTTTTTTGACACGCTGTTCGACTGAATCATTCCAATTTCGTTTTGCAGTTCATTCCATCAGGAAAGAGAGACTGGGACATCAACGTGAACAAAAGGCCTAAATATGAATATCAAGACACGTCAGTCAAAGAAGAGCCCAATCTCCAAGAAACCTACTTAATAAGAAAACCCAAATAGCACTTCAAATGAAACTGTATCACCAAGTGCTTCATTTACCTCCTATTCATAATCCTTTTGTATACCGGCTCGCAGCCATATAATCTATCAAAATCAGTATTCTTCAGCAGTGCTGCGCAGAGGATGTGTTAAGGGCTTTTTGTATAACACAGGATGTTAAGAGGGAGATGAGAAATGAGACACAAGTGAGAGAACATGGAGCACAAAGTCATGACAGAATCATGATGATCGCAAGCAGGAATTAGAACTTGTAGTCTTCTTCAGGGGATACACACATACACACATGCACACACACTCAGTGGCTCACTTCAATAGGTACCTTTTTTAAGCAAACAGCTTGCTCCTATACATAAGTGTCTGATATTATAGCTATGTGAATGAAGCAGATGTATAAAGCACGTAGACTAAGTCGAAAGGTCAGTTAATGTTTGCTCAAACACCAGACTGAGTAAAGTGACTCATTATGATCATTAGGGATCAATTCATCAACTCAGGTGTTTTGGTCACAGGCGACATCTTAAGATTTGAAGTGAAAACTCTAACCTGCTGGTGGCACTAACAGTAAAAGTCACAGCATCACCAAAGTCAGTAGGATTCATCTTCTTGGAACATCATCGCACTCTATCCAATAGTTGTTGAGATATTTCAGTCTGGACCAAAGTGGAAGGCCGATCGTCCAACCTACATTGTTATCCCAAGAGCCACGATGCTAGCATGGCTAAATGGAGTGAAAATTGCCTGACAAAACCTTGTTTCTATGTTGATGATAGGGTCAGAATTTGGCATAAGTAACCTAAACCCATGGATCATGTCTGGTGTTATCAGTACAGACTGTTGCAGGTGTTTGCTGTCCTGGCTCCTAAATGGTGGAACGAGCTCCCCATTGACATCAGGACAGCTGAAAGTCTACATATCTTCTGCCGCAGGTTAAAAAACATCTCTTCCGACTGCACCTTGGCTAAGAAAATGATGGTTATATAAAAAAAATTGAATAAATTGAACGTACATGTTGCACTTACATGTGGCACTTTGTAGTTTGACTTATTGAAAGTTCATGTACGTTTATGTGATTCTTGCTGTTCTGAGTTTGTACCTTCATGGTAGAATGCACTTATTGGAAGTCGCTTAGGATAAAAGCTTTAGCGAAATGAAATGTAATGTAATGGTTGGGGAATTTTTTTTTGGGCTTCTCCTCAGTGTCACCTAAATACTGTTGTGTATTCCTTCATTGTCAAAGTTCACCTTTTCAGTAATGCTTACAGCAAAATAATGCACCATTGACTCAAAAGGGTTCCACCAAAGTAATTCATTTCACATTACTCTTATAGCCCTTGCTTGCTCTTGATCTCAACCTTTGGTGGAACTAAATGTTAACAGCATAGTGGATGAATCCCAAACTAAATATGCTTTTCACACAGCGGATTAAGAAACACACACAGACAAATGTCTTTAGGGATGCATTTTTAGCTTTTTGAACAGCATGCATCCTTACCACCAGGAGCCAAACAGCCTTTAGACAGTCAGAAAGAGAAGCTTAGTAGATAGTTAAACTTTTGAAAAATAAAACAAATCATGAACACAGAAACACAACTCTTCATGCTAGTGCTGCTTCTGCAGATCACATCACATCCTCTACAATGCATCCTACACTGTGAGCCCTAGTTGGGTCTTACCCTTTAAAGTATTGAAAGCGAGTTAAAAATATGCAAACAACAAACAGTAATAACAGTAATAAAAGATAATCAACATAATCAACAAAATCAACGTGGGACCATGCAGTTGGAAAATGCTTTTCCCTAAGACGTTGCTTGTTTGCAGCTTTATTCTCAGTTAAGCTATCACTGCACATACAGTGGATACTTCTATGCTTGGGGTAGTATCAGTCTCAGCCAGTATTCTATTTATTAAATATTTATAACATGTTCTATAATTAAAATTTCTCTGACAACCAGGTCAGATTTTGGGAAAAATCCACTGGATTTTTGTGCAGCATAAAAGAGGAAGAGGGCGCCGTTCTTCCAGCTCAAAGGAAGACAAATGGCAGATGTGACAGGGCAAATAGAGTTCAGAGGAAATATGGCCATTCATTTTGATTAACATTAGCACTAATAATATCAATGCTATTAATAATATAAAAGCTACCAATCATCTCCAATACGGTCCCGGTTGTTTACGCTAATCAGAATACCCCCAATTAATTTAACAATATGCTGCTTTAAATGTAGCACCTTTAGGTAAATGTTGTGTAAAATAATTTCTTGGTTTGTCGTTATCAGAAATCATTTCTATGGAGAACAAGTCCTTAAGAGAGCAAACTCTTTAAATGCAAATTGGTTTTCCCCTCCTTCCATCAGCCTCCTGGTTTGGACAATAAGTTCTCTCCAAGATTTGTTAAGATGAAAAGGCCTGTAATTTTCCGCCGCTGTGAATCACACTTTTCAAATTTACAGTCCCTATCAGGCAGTTGCATGTAAACGGTCTGGGAAGACAAGTGAAAAAAGGCAACATCTCGTACAGCTTTGGTACTTTCTTGGCTATTACACCTCTTTTACACAGACGTCTGACATCTAAATTGCTACTTTTTACTTCGCTATCGTGCTATGGTGACAATGTGTTACTTTGGGTAAGCAAGCACTACTATTACTTAGATGGAGCATCGACAGACCCCCGTTTGGCTACATGGGCCGCAGCTTCAAACCAAAGGTGATTTTAATAAAGAGGTCCTTATATTAGTTTCATATTTAAGGGATGTTGATATTTATTGACAGCCTTCATGATCAATTACTGAACCATATAACATCTCCGAGAACACAAGCTTTTCTCCACTCTCAGTTCAGAGAAAGTACAATACTGACAACTGCTCAATGAGCAAATAATAAGAAAGTATGTCCTTTGTCATTTGTTCTTCTATCGCTCCTATCTACTCTCAGTGTGTACCTGTCTTTACCTCTTCTTTCAATGTCCCTTGCTGTTTTCTGTGATCTGTGTGTGTCTGTGTATAAATGTGTCCCTGCCACATCTGCTCCTGAGGTGAACACAGCACAAATATCACATCAAGAGTGACATCATAAGGTCTTTAGATTGACAGATGAACAGACAGGTCTAGCCATCACGCTGTGACAGGTTGGTTCGGCTCAGGTGTGCAGGTCAGAGTCCTGAGTCTTGATATTAGGAAACCTGATGAAAGCTGTAACCATGCCAAAGGGCACTACACTTTATTTTAATAACTGTTGTGACCTATGCAAGAACAGTCTAGATGTGTCACCGTTATGTCAGTGTGTCTGCATGTTTGTTGAACTTTAAAAAATAATTCAAATGCTAATCAAGCTTATAGAAGTGCTGTTTATCAAAATTATTACGAGTGCTCTAATTGATTTTACCTGTGTAACTTTTATGTTTTAATTTAGTGGTATTTCTTGCAATAGGAATGCATTATTTTTTTCATTTAAAATGGGTGAACTCCTCCAGTAAACATTACTATAAACTACAAAATCAGTGTTGAATTGCTTACTATCCTTAGAGGTTATGGCGGATGCAGTGTCTAAATACGGCATTACTGATTTAAAAAGCAGACCTTAACATATATAATATGTAATACAAAGACAAAAAAACTGAAACACCTTTTAAAAACCTCATTTAACTTTAATGTCTTCAAACACAAGACAAATGAAGAAAGACGTCACAATGCCCAAGTCACTGTTGTGGTTTAATAAGTATTTTAATATGTCTGCTGAATACCTTTTTGACAGCCCTTTTTCAGCTATTTACCATACTGTAGGTCTGTAGAGTGTGATAACCACTGGCACAGCCATGTTAAAAAATATTACCAGCATGTTAGACACCATGCTAGATGCAGGCTTCACCGACGAGGAGCCTGATAATGGAGGGTAAATGTATGATTTAGGCAGTCTGGCTAATGCATTAGAAAGCAGTTGAAATGGTGGATTCTCAAGAGGGTGCCGCATTCATGAAAGAACACATTTTCCACATGGTTGTCAGTCAGCCATTGAGTGTGTCCAATCACTTATTTTGCAAATTAAAGGCATTTCTAGATTTAATGTTATTATTCAAGTGCATAATGCTGAATTACTGTGAGCACAAGCAGTTACACACAAGGACATAGAACTCACAAGGAGTACACTACACTCCTACACTTAAGCAGCAACTACAGGGACATTTTAATAACAAGTACAGTATTGTAATTAGGAATAGCTTTATAGGGTTCAAGTCATAAGCGATGTATTATTGCTATACTGATCAGAATTGTATGGTGTTTAAGATCCTTTAAATTAAGCCCAGGTCAAAAATGAAGCTGAGTCTTGAGACAAGAAGGATATTATTAACCATAATTGAGATTTATGACCATCATTTTTTTTTAGCCTGACATAATAGCCAAGGCACAAAGTTTAAAGTGCTTTAAAGGTGCTGTAGGTAGGATTGCGAAGATCCAGGACTTAGCCAAAAAATTTTAACATCAACAACTTCTCAGTCCCTCCCCCCTTTCCGCTAAAGCCCAAAACGGTCTCCTAAGCCCCTCCCCCCACAAGAGAGAATGAATGTGCATGCGTGAGGAGTGATTGACACACAGTTAGACAGATTCAGCAAATATGACAGAAAGTTAGTTTTATAAGTCTTACCTACTGCACATTTAAGTGAATAGTTTTGGGGGAAATTCTGGTTACTTTCTTGCCGAGATTTAAATGAAAAAATCAATACCACTCTCATGTCTGTCGGCTAAATGTAAAGCTACAGCCAGCAGCCACTTAGCTTAGCTTAGCATAAAGACTGGAAAAGGGGAAACAGCTAGCCTGTCTCTGTCCAAACGTAACAAAATCTTCCTAATAGCACCACTAAAGTTTTTACTGTTTACCGGCTGCTGGCTGTAGCTTTAAATTTAAGGGACATGTGACGCCTGTGTGATGTGAAACTCTGCACTTACATTTCATTGATAAGTCGTTCAAGTATTTTGAAGTAATTTTTAAAATGTAGCTGGATTCTAACTAATGTCAAATTGATAAACTTGAAACAAAGTTCAGTCTTTACTAGTAATTAAGAGATCCATCTGATTGGTGTTATTGGTTGTTTTGTCTTTTGTGGCTGCTCTTAAATTAAGTACACAGAAACTGTGTTATGAATTGTTTCCCCCTCTTCTGAAAAGCATAATAATAACTTGATCTATAACAGCAGGGCTTACTGTAACATGAAACCCCTACGACCCTTTGTTATTGACTTGGTCCTTATAATATATAACAACTTATAGACCCTTTACAAGTGCCTTATTGCTTAGTGGCGCAGTGGATAACACTGCTTTATACATAAAAGAATTATTAGCACTAATTCCCCTCTGTCAAACATACAGTATTCCATGTGTGTATATGTTTCTGGTCAAAGTCAATCCATTAATGTATGTACTGTATATGTTTGAGTGGGTGTGTGTGGCTGCATGTGTTTAAACACACTTTTGTTAGTCAAACATTACTAGTGATTTAACCCAGTTATACAACATCCCATTCTGTTTGTTATTACTGTGCTTTTTGAAAAAGCAAATCTATTTCTCACGACTCGCTCTCCATCCCCCTTCTGGAGTCTGTCGACACCAGAGGGGATCGAAGCAGAGCCTCTATGAAGTCGCTGCACTGTCAATTTCCCACTGTTTCTACTACAAAAGAGAGGCAACACACACACACACACACACACACACACACACACACACACACACACACACACACACACACACACACACACACACGTCCAATGTGTCAAAGTAATACATAGGATTGTGCTTCGCTTTTAGGAGATTGTGATGGGTTTTTTGTTCTTCTTAGAAACAGAACAAGCTGTATTTTGTTCGAGTAAAATCTGTCTTAAATAGAAAATAGGCTGATTCTCCTGATAATCAGTACATGGAGGAAAAAAAATATTCAGAAACTGTAAAAATCAGAGTTTATAGCATAGAGGTCCATTTTTTTAATGAAATGCTGATTCAAATTTGGCTATCACAAAAAGCTGACGGTAGAGTAGACCTTAAGTAAATCAATGGATGTCCATATACAGTATTATTATATGTGAACAATAATTATTAAAATAAAAACAAATGTTTACTCACATTTGGAAATAGTATTGTGTTCCCACGGGATAAATCATGCTTGTGTTAATTATTCTGTTAATAAGGTATTGTAAATTAGACGCCCTAAAACATTATGTGACCTTTGAGTCATTCAGATATGTACTTATTTCTTAACTTTTTTTTTTACCTGCAATAGCCTAACAGATTTAATTTTTGCCACTTGGGGAAACATCACCTTTTAAAGTTGATATCTCAAACATGCTAGCAAACTGTTGCCTGTAAATACAAATCAAGTAGACAGAGTAACAGTAGTGTCCATTCACTCTCTTTTAGCTCTGTTTTAGGTCTCCACCACCTGTTCCTGAGGGAACAATATGGCTCTTTAACTGCTAAATGCTTCACTACATCCACTAGCTAGCCGCAAACCTCTAGTGCCTGCTGTTTGGTGCAGGGCAGGTGGTGCCAAAGCGTTTTCCTAAAAAAATGTGTCAGAACAGTGGAGTTGGGTGATCATTATCACCACGAGGGAATAAAAGCAAAGGGTCAGATGCCCAATAGATTTTTTGCATTTCAGAAATTCTAAGTCAAGCTGTATTTTCCCTCTGAAAAGGGAAGTTTCTGGCTGAAAGTTTCAAGTGATTTGTCAGTCTGTTGTGTCTCTCATGTGCACCTGAGTTTATGTTACCTCTCTCTCTGTCTGTGGGGAAATTAGGGAGTGTGTTCTTTGTCTGAGTGTGTGCTTACCATAACTGTCACTGGGGTAATTAAGTGTTTCCTTGTGCAGTAATTGCCAATTTAATCATCTGTGCTCGTGCCCTGATTTGCAGTGTCGGATCTGTCAGTCAAGCAGGGCGTAGTTTCCATGGGGATAAGGGAAGTGTAGTAGTCATTCCCTTCAACCACTGGCCAAAGTTAATTACCTGTAGCCTGCTAAACAGGGTTGCTATGGAGAGACAATTTCCCTAAATTGTTATTGTGCCAGACTAATGCGTCAGGCCTTTACCTCTTAAATTAATTGGGGTTTTCTCCGTAAGAGAAAAAAAAACAGGTCAAGTGTTTTTTTTCTTAAAGGATGCTTGATTCTAGGAGTCAACAAAACTCTTCTGTATAGCAAAGGGGGAACATGATTGGTTTAAAGTGTGTATGCGCTGTAAATGTGGGCGTACATACTTTATCTTGTGGCAACCTGACACCATGGTCATCGCAGATACACGCTGAATCTGAAGTGTCAGCTTTCAGATGGGATCCCTATTACTTCCTCTTCAGCCCCCCGGCTGCATGCAGAGACCCAGGTGCATCCATGCCACCCTTCAGATGTAGCCCTACTTCCTTTCCCTTGAGACCACCTGTTCAGCTCACTAACACACACACACAAACAAACAAACACACACCAAGTTCCCTCAGGTAATATTTACATTATGATACAGGTGATCTGAGATGCACTGGCCAGCACCAGTGTAGATGCTGATCCAGTTTGACTTGCCGTCCTCAGGGTGTAAACATTTGAGTGGGAGTAAATTCTCATTTACATCCAAATTAATTTAATTTCTCAGTTAAAGACGTTAGAAAGTGGGCTACCAATGGAGAAAACATGACCTCCTTCAATCTCCATTCACAGCGTGGATTAAATCAGCTCTCATCACTGCTGATCTGCCGTGAGGAATGGGATTAATCAATCGGAGACAGTACATCTATCTGCAAATTAAAAATGCTGCTCATCACTGAACACGTAGCTCCATGGTTCTGGTGTTATTTTGGTGACATGGGGAGTGGGCGGCCTTCTCTCAATAAGAGAACATCAATCATACAAACCTCAGATGTGTAAACTGACCGGTTTATGGAGCGTGTATCAAGAAAGAAAATGCAAGGCTAAAAAAAAATATATAAAAGTATGGGTTAGTTATGGTATCAAATATATCTGTGAAGAATTAAATAGTACAGATGACTACATGTTAAACTGGGTATGACATAGTAATTCAATGTATTTACCCTGAAAACTCAAAAGTTTAAAAGAACTCATTCTGAAAGTGTTTGGATTTGACATACTTAATCTCAAAACCTATTTTTTTTTATATAACACAGATACATGTGTGAGGTTATGCATTGGTATTTGTACAGCTCATGTGGCAGCCAGAACACACAAAAAAAATAAGATCTCCTAACTGTGCTTAGGAATTATTTCACCTTGAGTATGTATTCAAATGTATTCAGGCTGTCAAACTGTGATGTGTCTTAAAATTTAACAAACGACCATGTCAAACTTCATCATCATAGTAACGCTCCCACATTAGATCCATATGTTGTCAGTTAATTGTTTAGTTGTGAAGAGGGATTTAATCACTACTGTTGCTGACAGTTGATTATTCCCTTGTAAGTCACGACACTGACAAAGACAGACACTTCACTGAAAAAGAAAACTGTTTAGCTGTGAAACAATCAAAATCTTCTGAAGCTTTTAATAAGAAATAAACGTGACAGATCAGAAGATATGTATGATTTATTAGATATTGTAAATGTTGTCCAGTATTTAATGGATGGTTTGACAGATGGACTCTGAGAAGATGGTTGCATTTCACTGTTTTCTGGTCGCTCTCTTACAGTGAATAGAGCTAGATGCTTTAGTAGACGTTTCTTTGATCCTTGATGCGGAGCATCTCTGCTGGCAGCCATCTTCTCTGTCTTGATCTGAAAAACATACGGCAGAGATTATGAACATCATGTGATGGGTACCAGCAGTGTATGTTGTGTATCTTATAGGCAAGAAACTTAATTTACTGAAATAAAAAATAAAAAATCTATTTTGTGAATTAAATATACCAGGATCTGATGTGTTAATATTGTTAAAAGTAAAGGCTTATATTTTATACAATGCATTTACAGTATCTGCAGTCACTGATGAACATAACATTTATTTATCACAAATAAACTCAAACTTCTTATTCATTCAATTAAGGATAAAACCATATATTGAGTGATAACTTTATAATAGAAGTTATGGTGGCTACATACAACGTGTGTGACATTTGAACGTGAGATTTCAAACTCTTAACTCAGTACCACTGTGTGTGCAAAGTATACTAAATCGTGGAGTAATCAATCAAAAGACTATTAAATCACACATAATTAACTACACATAAATGGGTAAAAAATGGGTAATTAATGTTGCACATTCATACATTAATTACATTTCCACGGTTTTCAGAAGAGGTGAAATGACTTCTTAAAAGCTGCAGAAGTCAAGTCTTATTAGGGCTGCTCGATGGGGAAAAAAACATAATTACAATTCTTTTGGTTAATATTTAACATGATTACTAATTGACTTTTAGAAAGATGTTGCATTTACTGAACCTAAAAAACAGCGAAACAGTTAAACAAATCTTTTCCTGTTCAACTTTTTGAATTCCCCTTCAGAACACAAGACAAAATAAGAGTTCACTTGCAAAATGTACTGTGCAAATATTTTCGTTTTTCTCAATTATATTGTTTAAATGTTCTCCTTACATGTAAACGTTGTGTATGTCAGTTAAGGACCAATGTGCGATCATCCCATAGACTAAAGATGTGTTCTAAAAGAAGTAAATCTCAATTAATCTTGCAACACTATGGACATTTTTGCATCCCCAAGAGCTCCACTACAAATGTAATCTGGCTGAGAAATCATTGTGTTAATGAAATCTAACGGATCCACTATACACTTTTGATCTGAACAAATCCCTTTTCTGCACACTTGGTTGTTCAACACTGATGCTGTGCTGCTCTTTGCTGCCCTCACATGCCTCTTAAAGGAACTTGCTTCACCTTTAGTGCAATGCATGCACACGTCCCACATCGGCTAACAAAGGCACTAAAACACTGACTCTGTGAATCAAAGAACGTCCGAGTTGAAAAATGGCTTGTATTTGTTCTTGCTGGGGCTGTTGTTGCTCCACGTGACTACAAATGCATGGAATTTCCCAGACTTACCCTACAAGGAATAGAGTTGAGCATCTCTCACATGATAGCGTAGCTCCTCTGCTGCAGCTTTCCATTACAGATTAAATCGTCACATAAGGGCTACAAATCTGGTGCTTACCTGAGCTGCTGGCTTCCAAAGCAAGGTAACCATCCAACAAGGAGCTGAAACCTGTGAGCCCGCCCATGGCAGCATAAGGGACATCCCTGCCTATGGGCCGACCACGTGCCTCCCTCTCTAGTTTTGTCTCAACCTACCAAGAAAATAATGTGATTTGAGTTCAAATTGAGTTCTAAGTGTGCAACTTTATGTACATATATCTATATTGTAAATCTATGTCCAGCACTTGCCTGTTTTTTTTACACTAAGGACCTGCGTTTGAGGTTTGACTCTACTCACCAGGGTCTGATGGGTAGAGCTAGGCTGGCCACACCCACAGATGTAGGGACTCTTGAACCCAGAACAGGACCTGCCTGAAAAATGGATTAGAAAACAAGTATGTGGAAAATCATCTTGAACATTTGTGCTAGAATGGATTGACTACTGTCTTTAAATGTAGTTATTTCAGACTCACACTTTTTGCACAAGTTGCCAGTAGCTTCACTGTGATCCTGGGGATAGTGTTTACACCCACAGCGGACAGGGGTTGGCCCCATCCGGGGAACATACTGGTAGGCAGAACAATGACATCCTCTGACCTGGCATGGTAGGGCCAGGGGTCGTTCAGAGGGAACCACTTCAAAGTCGGTCTTATGTTGCTTATACCTGGAAAAAATTATATTACTCCCAAATGTGTTTATTTATGTATATACATGTGTGTGGGGGCGTGTAGGGGAGAAGCATGTCTGATTTGATGTGTTATTGAGTAATGTGCTAGCTACCTATGTGTACAGAAGCACTGTGTCTCAGGACCAATGAGTTTGCAGTCGATACCTCCTGCAACCCCAAAGCTGACATACAGCCTGTTTTTCACTCGTTGAGGGAGAACCTTCCTCTTGTACTCCTCATATTCTTCTGGAGTGAACAGTTTTCCTCCATCATCATCACCCACAATCCTTACATTTAAAAAAAAAAAAAAAAAAAAACACCAATAAAAACAGCAAATAATCTTGTTGGCATGAAAATGTACCGAGCTAACCTGCCTGTAACAAATGGTTATTGTGTTATTTTAGCATTTGTATTGTACTTTAGCTGTTAACGTTACATCCCTTCCTCTGTTAGCATTGTTAGTTGTCACATGGTAGCTTGATCAAAGTTTTTTTTTTTAAAACCCACATCCATGTTAAAACCCCTCTGGAGATTAGCTAGCTAACGTCAGGAGTTAAAGGCATATCGTCTAACGTTGAGACAAACCTTCTGTACTCCCAGTAGTCATCCACTGCTTGTAAAGCTGATTTATCGAGACATATTGTCTCCATTGTCAAAACTGATGGCTGTGGGCTTTTTGTCTTCCACAGAAAAACAACTAGCTAACGTTACTGTTTACCACAGTAGTTGCCATGGAAATGTTTGTAGACGTCCCTCTAACGGTCGCAAACTGAACTGCAAACGTTGGTCACATTTCCTATAGTCTCTGCCATTTCCCTTTCAATACGCCGTTTGATTTTTTTCTTTAAGTTCCACTCTTCCCAATAATATGCTTATATCTATCTCTGTTTTCTTTAGGCTGGGGTTTGCTATATAATTAACGTTAGCTGTTTCATTTCCCTCACTCATGTTAAGTTAAATCGAAAGAGAAGCAGTATAAATACATTTCCCATAATGCCGTAGTAATGACGCACGCAGTAAACGTTCAGGGGAACCATGAGAGTCTGCACAGTTGCATGCTGGCAACTGTCTATGGTTGTAACATTATGCTAGCTACCGACTTTGTGACTTTTACTTTCTGTAATGTCATCGTTCTCGAAATCGTGGATAAGGAAGCCGAAATGACTGTCAGAGTGAACTGACACCTCAACATCAAGCTCGGCAGCTAATCTTTTAAACGGAGACGGTGGGCTGCTCGAGATATTTTCCCCAGAGACCGCTACGACAGTCCAGGGTTGCCAAACAACAAGCATCATTCAGTGTCAGCCAGAGGTAGCAGCTGGAGCTCTCAAGTCGCCTCGACCCTGCTTCGCTGGAGCCTGTTAATTCCTTCTTCAACACACTGGGGTAAATTGAAGTTTTTTGATTTTTTTTTTGCTACATTTGCAGATAATATTTAGCCTTTTTGCGCACGTTGCGACCTGAAATGTCGAGCTAACATGACATTAACGTTAGTGGAGTTGGAAATAGCTTCAACTGAGCTTGAACGGCTGCTAATAATGATTTAAATAATCAATTTTAGACTACGTCTTGAAGCTAAGCATCCAGAAATCAACGTCGACTGAGTGTAGGTTAGTTAAATTTTAATTTGCATGTGAAACTTGACAATTTCACCGGGTCAACATGTTTGACAAGTTTTTCATCTGTTTTGTTACTAGCTAGGACTGTGTGTGTGTGTGTGTTTAGTCAAAGTTACAGAGTCATATAATGCACACTACCTAAATCTTCATATCTTTTACCTCCTCCACCCTAACATTATTGACATTTTAGTTTGTAGTTTATACTCTGGCGATTAAGTCTGTTGCCCAGCATCCTGTCAGCTGTTGAAACCATAGCTAGATAGACTGTATAAAGTTTGAAACACAATTGACAGCTTTTGTGGTCAATATTTAACCTCTAGATTAGGTATTTTGACTGACACTGTGTGCCCTATCACTGTCAATCTTCCCATTAGGTATACTATATATAAACAGTCCTCTAAACAAGTGGAATATTGTCTGAAGCCGTGACCTCTAAATGGTGTGCCTTTCCATGGAACAATGATCAGGCCTGGTGAATAGCATGATATGACAATAAAGATGGGACAGTGTCTATATACCAAAACTCTTCTGGTTGTTACCAAGTGTCAACCATATGACTAAGCAAAATTGATGTGATCTGTTGCCTGACATATGGAAGGCACCGAATATCACCCTGAAGGTTTATTTGCTTTGGGGCTGTAATAGCTCACCCTGATCTGTTAACATAGCACATATTATCTGTACTTGATTATGCATAAGGTCCCTATGCAGTGTGTCTTTTGTTTTGTTTGGTTGTTTTATTTGAAATGTACAGCCCTTTGGTGAACGGTTAAAATAGGGTTAGGATTTAATGTGACTTCTATAACCTTATTATGAAAAAAAGAAAACAGATTTTACACTTTTTATGTACAGAATGTGATGCTCAACGCACCTTGTGTGTGTGTGTGTGTGTGTGTGTGTGTGTGTGTGTGTGTGTGTGTGTGTGTGTGTGTGTGTGTGTGTGTGTGTGTGTGTGTGTGTGTGTGTGTGGTGCGCACTGGGAAGCATCACTAAACGGATTCTGTTACCTTTCTTTTCATAATTTATTCCCTCAGTCACTGTCCCCTCTCTGACCTCAATAGGAAGTGACACTCCCACATCCAAGAAAGGGAGAGCGCGGAGAATGAACTCGGTGACAAAAACTTGTGAAGACTGAGAAATGATCACCTAATTTGCCCTGCATGTGCACCGCATTTGTCAGTCAAACAACCCTTGTGGGGGTGGGATTAGAGAATGAATGCCCTCTGTGCCTCTGTCTGATATCTGGAGCTGCAAAGTGGGTCCCATGAAATCTAAACTGGTAATCAGGTTTCTGGGCTAAGAGGCCTGAAAAACATTTGTTGATTTGTTAATGACTGGGCTATTGTGCACCCTGACTAAGAGCAGCAAAGAAATCTGTCTTAAGAGCTAAATAGTTTAGGAAGCCACTTTGATGTAACCACCAGCTCCTTGCCAATAATAGTGATGAGGTGGATTTTGTTCCTCATCCAGCACATGCAGTGGTGTTTGTGTGTCTGTTGGAACATTTTAGTGCATTTATCCACCCAAAAATCCTCAGTCACTACAAATAAAAACCACAATGCTCAACTGGGGTTTGAAGAAGCTACAGAAGGGCTTGAAGAAGAAATTACCTTTTTTTTTTTTGAGTGTTTTTTGGTAAACGTAATGAGTTTCCTTTCCCAATTCATGACATTGCAGCATTGCACAATGGAAAGGTTAGCATCATACAAGAAAGGAGATTAGAATAATCTGTTAAATTAGTCTCTAAATGTTGAAAATAACAAATGTATGTCTGTTTCTCTCTTTTTGTTAATTACATCTTTTCTGTCTATCTTTGTACACTTCTCCAACATAGTCAACAATGCCTGCGGACCCCCTGCCTGAACGGCCAGTGTGCATTGGTGATTCGGTGTTAGACATCTTGCAACCAAAGCACCTTACCAAAAACCCCTGACTGACAAGTGTCTGTGGACCTCACCCTACTTCTGGTTCCACTTCCTGGCCCCGCAGCTGTTGCTTTACACTTTCTCATCTCCTCTTAGTTAGGGGCAGGATGCCTTTTAGTGGTTAGAGAAACGTCTTCGGCTGTATGGGTATAATGCAAGCATATGTCCTGCTGGAGTTTACTTGAGTGAGGCACTAATTCCACACCAGCTCTCAGGAATGCTTTGCAGTGGACTTGGACCTCTGAACTCTCTGTAGATACGGACAGTGGGAAAGAGAATCTCCCTGCAGGTATCGAGTAATTATCACTTGATTGGTATAGCCACAGCCCCAAAAAAAAGACCTTCAGCCTCAGACTGAGCCTCTGCAGCTCCCCTCCGCTTCGCCACCGCAGTACCATGCTGGGTGCACTCTTGCGGAGGAACATGTCCCAGAAGCTGAGCGTGCTGCTACTGGTATTCGGCCTGGCGTGGGGACTTATGCTGCTGCGCTACACTGTGCAGCAGCCTCGCCATCAGAGCAGCGCCGAGCTACGTGAGCAGATCCTGGAGCTCAGCCGGCGATACGTCAAGGTTCTGACGGAGGAGAACCAGAATGCACCAGGTGGGCCGCAGGGAACATCCATGGCTGGTTATGGTAAGCAGCATTTAACAGGAAGTCCAGAATGTTGTGCAATATATGGGGTTAATGCTCTCTTTCCTGCACGTGAAATGAATCACTCCTGTATGAACATTGTGTTTCATTGTTGTGAAAAAGCATACTGAAGCGTTGATTTATTTTCTTCCTTGTGTTTGTCTTTCCCTCCTTCTCTTCCTCTCTCACATGCACACATAGCTGATCTGAAGAGGACTATCGCTGTGCTACTGGACGACATTCTGACGCGGCTGGTCAAACTGGAGGGGAAAATCGAGTTGGCGGTCAATGCCTCCTCCAGTAACACCTCCCACACAGCAGGGGGCGTTCTTGCCTCTGCTCCCGCTGCCCTACAGAAACCTTTAAAGCAGGAGTCCCCTGGCAGCCACCCAGAGACATCCCGCCTTCACCCACACATCCCTAATAGGCCTCGGCCACATCAAGGAGCATAGTCTTGAAAGATGTATCGATTCTTTTTTATTTTTAGCACATCAAACTTTTCCAGCATTTATCACTGATGTCACAACATCAGAGAAATGAAAAGCAATAGTGAGACATATGGACATCCAGAAACTTCACATTTGGGATGCTTCTTAGAAATGTTCAGCCAACTCAGAGGGAAGAAGGGGGACTTTATGCTCTGTCCTCTCATATGCTGACATTTATTTATTTTTTACCAAGACTATCAAGCACATTTTTTTTATATATATATATATATATATATATATATATATATATATATATATATATATTTGCATTGCTAATTTTATTTGGCTTAGATTTTAGCATTTTTTTTATAATGCAATATTTGAATCATATGACTGTTAGGAAATGCAGAGAGGTATAAATACTCTTGGAACTGAACCAGATTCTCATACGCTTTATCATAAAAATGGCTTGAAGTGCTCCCCTATCTACATTGTAAACTATTTTACAATACTGCTTCAATATATCAAAATGCTGAACTAAACTGTAGTACACTCAGTGATAGTTAGGAATAGCAGACTGCTATTTGTCAGTTTTTAGCTGGTGCAGTTGCTAGTTACTGTATGAAGAAGACTCTACTTTTAGCTTACAAATAGTTTTAAGAATAATTAAACGGAATAGATCACCTGGAAGAGATAATCCAAAGAATATTATTTACACTATCTGCAGGCAGTATATAATTGTGTATTTACAATTGCTGCACGACAGTTTGAGGATGATGCCTATTTGTCACTGTAAACATGAGCGTGTGTGTGCTTTGTCTCAGTTGAAATCGAATGGTTCCCTTGACCAGGGTTGACACAATGTTTTAACTTAAGTGTGTAGCAGATTGAATGTACTGTGTAGTCAGTCTTAAGCCCTTTAGTGCTGTTAAGATGACTGAGCTACTGCTTACACATGTTCAGGGTTCGTGTTACACTGTGACTCTATAGAGATTTTCTAAAAATACTGGGCTCTTCCAACTATGACTGAAGGGATATTTTAGGAGGGTGGACGTCCGGCTCTGGAATATTCATTCTTCCACCCTTTCTAATGGTCCCGAGTATGGTTTCCATAATACTGAGAAAGTCTGGCGCCTGCACAGAGGGAGATCTATAATTTGCATATCATGATGGTCATTAACATGATGACTTTGTGCGTCAAGTAAGATGGGCAATACCCTCATCAATACTACTTGGGAATTGTATGAGGCAAATCTATGTGGGTGGTATAACATATGAGGGAAAACATGCTTTATAATGTTGCTTACACATTACAGACTTAAATATACGTGAAGGCCTTTAGACTGAATTATCAAACTGGTTTGACTGTTTCTGCATTGAGTAATGCCATAACTGTACTTTGATTCATAATGCTAAAGTAGAAAAGATGGTGAGCCAGGCAGCTGCTGTGAGATAGCTTTACTAATAAATTGACCTTATGCTAAGAATTGTCCCCTCATTTAAATTAATTGTATTGCTACATATACAATGTGTTGGGGGAAATATCCCTAGTGTCATTCAGGAGATCATGTACCCCACAAGACAGTGAATCCAGATTCAGCATTCAGCCGTCGGTTCCCAAAAAGGGCATTTTCCATGAGGGGTGTGTGCGTGTGTAAGTGAATGTATAAAGACAAGTTTTTGGTTCAAGTTTTACAGACCACACTGAAAAACCCAGAGGGAATTGTTATAATTTACCAGCCAAATCGTGTCTTACCCTGGTGGAAAGTATCATAGATACTCAAGCACTGTACTAAAGTACAATTTCACTCATACTTAACTGTTTCTATTTTATGCTATTTCTACTCCTACTCCACTACATTTATTTGACAGCTGTCAAGTAAAGTAACTATAGTTACTTTGCAGATAAGGATTTTACATAAAGGAAAATGGTCAGCTTACAAAATATGATCCATTCGTACAGATAAAGCTACCAAAAAGTATATGGAGTGGTTAAAACTAGCAAAATCTCAACCAGCTTCAACATTGAAATGCTTACTGACTAATGTTTCATTAATATTATTTCAATAACATAGGCCTACATATGACAACTATAACACTGAATGGGGGCATTCTCCAAGATATGGGGTTATGCTTTTGAAGATTTTGAATGCAGGATTATTACTTGTGATACACCTACTTCCATCGCTGATCATGGGGGACCATGAAAAAGTTTTGTTTGAGACGTTCGAGTACATTTTTGCATTAAGGGGGCGTGGAAGACGAGACGGGACGTGACGACAGATGCTGCAGTACATAAACATATTACCCACCTCCTCACGCGCCATCTTCTAGCTAATAACCGGCCAGGATAAAACACTGTGTTAAACCTTAGTGAGACTCATTTCTATCAAAAATACTAATTGTATGAGCTATAACGTTACTGAACAATGAGTGATATTGAGGATGGAAACTATGAAGGACGGGTAAGTAGTTGCATCGAATGATCAAATATTCCCTTTCTTCCTATTCCTTCCGTGTGGCTGTCGATGAAAACCACTAACGTAAATGTATAGCTAACGTTAATGTAACCGCTAACTTTGAGCCAACGCTAAATTAATAGCTTGACGTTGACTTACATGCTTTGTTTCCTGTGCTATAGAGGCAGAGACGTGTTCTGGTTTTGTCAACAATGTTTTAGTTTTTACATGAGCGGTTCCCACTCTGCTAGCATGACTGACCCAACCAACCTCCTCCACTAGCATGCTAACTATCGTTAGCTTAAAATCACCGCGATTAGACGTCAGTATTTGCAAATGTTCCTGTTTTTGTGTTGCTAGTTGAACATATTGCACCTGACATATTTGCTTATGAAACTAAATACGAACTGTCTACGACGTTTGTATATCGTCCTTTTGTGCGGATATCACTGATGAAGCCATTACTGCACATTGGCAACCTGCGTTTTTCAAGCAACCTTGTTTTTCCTGATGTAGCGTTCAGTTTCATTAGAGGTAACTTAGCTAAGTTCAAAGCATCTCTTCCTTCCCTGCTTTCACACTCTTATTTTATCAAATTGCTATTCAAATATTGCTAAAACATATATCTAAGCTCTTTATTTGTTAACATGTAAAGTAATTGTTGTAACTTTGCTCATTTGCATACTTTTTGGAATATTTAAACTTTATGTAGCAACAATGTAATTGTACTGCATTCAGTGTTCCTTTTCATTTTATTTAAAAATATTCTACTTTTCTTAAACCTATGATCTTAATTTTATTGAATGTTCTTTTTTCATTAAGGTTATTGACCGTGAAGGATTTGAAGAGTTTTATCCAAGAATGATGAAGAAAAATTTCAAGATAAAAGAAGGCTAATGAAAACATGTACAGAGCAGAACATAGAAGTGGAAAGGGAGAAAATGTGACGGAAGAATGGTGTCAGATAGAAGCGCTTGCAGTGTAATGGCTAAAATGAAACTGGTTTCAGTTTGGGTGAAGAGAGGAAAAACAGACCTGGAATCAGAAAATGAGAAAACTGAAAAAAGAAGAACGAAGAAGGATAGAAATCCTGAGAAAAGGGAGTAGCGTAAAGAATCTGGAAGAATGAATGTGTCCCTAGGTTAAGTAAATACACTGTTTGTGTCACAAATGTCTTTTCTTCATGCTCTCTTTATGTAACATGAAAATGCATGTTTTATTTTTCCCTTTATGACCCAGGTGGACATGGAAATAGACCTGTCATGTACATTTGATTTATATGGTTAATTATAGGCCACATTGTAAACAAAATAGTTATTTATTGGAACTATAGCATTACTAACCCTTTCCTCCTCAGTACATAAGCTGTACAATTTAGACAGGTGTACTGTATGTGTCCAACATACTCTACCACCACATCTTACTACTCTGTGCTTGATTGTTTTTCCTGTATAAAGAAATGCATGTATTTGTCCATGAGTAAGTTGTTAACATGCTGCTGTGGCAATAGGGCTCACGCTCCCCACCTAAATTGGATCGCGGGAGTCCAGATCGGGCCAAGTCGGAGAGCAGGTCCGGCTCCCCAAGCCCAGCCCGGGCCACCAAACGCTCTGAGTCCAGATCCCGGTCTCGGTCCAAAACTAGGTATGTTGTTGCCATTTTATGATTGCCCATGTGATACTGTAGTCACGTCATGTTACATCCAAATAAATGCTCATTGGGGCTGAAATATTCTATAAACTATATGCTTCTCTGTCACTGATTGTCGTCTATAACCTCCTTTTCAGGTCTCATTCTAGGCGGCACTCAAACCGCCGCTATAGCCGCTCACGCTCTCGGTCCTATTCCCGCCGGAGGAAGTCCCGGTCTCGTTCCTACAGTCCCGAGTACCGCCGCAAGAAGAGCCAGAGCACTTCCCCTATGTCGAACCGGCGCCGTCAAACTGGCAGCAGGGTGAGTGTTATGAGATCTGAAGATAGGGCAAAGTACAGTAGGCTATAGAAAAGTAAACCACAGGGCCTTTTGTGTATGCTCAGACACATTTACAAGGTGTTAGTAGTACTTTTAAACATATTCCGATTTTTGGGGAGATTGCAAATCTTAGGCCGTAATTAGTGAGGACATGAGCATATACTGTATGACCTGTTACTTAATAGAGTGAATACAAAATGAGTAGTGCTGAAAATGTTTTGGGAAGAGAGATAAATCAGTGGCTATAGCAAGCAAAATCACATAAATATGTTTAAATAGTTTTCATGTGGCTTTGAGTTAAATTGTTAAGCATTTACAAGAATTATATGATTTAAGTAACACTTAGTTTAAAGTCGAGCAATTCTCATTCTTTTATCTGTGTGGCATTGTAATTTTTCAGATGATGTGGTTAATGCTGTGGTAAACCACCATGCAATATCCCCTTGTTATTAACTTTCCATTCCTTTCATTATATCAACAGAGCCATGACTTCACAAAAGAATCAAACGGTCATGGGGGAGGAGATGCTGATGTTAGGGTATGTGTACCTTCCGACATATCTTTAGCAAGAGCAATGCAATGTTTTTGTGTCATCAAAGGTGCTGCTCCCAGTGTAGCACTGGCTGAGGGATAATAAAGCGATAAATACAGCCTAGTGGAGATCAGATATAACTTTGATTCTTTGATTTTCTTTAGTATTTAACTTGCTGTGTGTGTGTGTGTGTGTGTGTGTGTGTGTGTGTGTGTGTGTGTGTGTGTTTTTCTGGGTTTGTTTCTGGGTTTCATCATATATATATATTTTTATTTATATTTATTTATTACAATACTTCTTGAGTCAATACATTCTAAAAACTTTCTTGTAACAAGGTGGCTGATATTTTGCAAGCAAGTCGGCTAAGAGAAAATCAAATATGTCTGATAAATTATGTTTTACTCTTGGAAACATTGATGTTTAGTAATACATCAGGCCAGGTAGTATTAAACAGTGGAAAACGCATCTGAAGCAGGTCACTATACAAATATGGAGGAAGTATTTTTTTGTGTGTGTGCACACTGCATTAAACATGTAAAATGCTGCTGTGTGCATAAAGAATCATGTTTTGCATACTAAGTCTAGGAAATGGATTTTGAATGCAAATAAGCAGACAGTTAGACGTGGTAAGCCACACCATTAACTCTAACCGTTATGTTGTCCCTTCCAGGCGAACCCTGACCCCAGCACATGCTTGGGGGTGTTTGGTTTGAGCCTGTACACCACAGAGCGCGACCTGAGGGAGGTGTTTTCCCGCCACGGTCCTCTGGCAGGGGTCAATGTGGTTTACGACCAGCGCACGGGTCGCTCCCGTGGCTTCGCTTTTGTTTACTTCGAGAGAATTGAGGATTCCAAAGAGGTATGTGAATTGTTTGTGGCGGTTTTGTTTATTGATTAAATGCCTAAGGAGCTTCAGTCCTGGTCCCAGTGACTCACTTTTTCTGTCTTGTCACCTGTTTTTTATAGTATTAGTACATGCAGGGTCAAAGGTCCACTTTTTAATTTAGGTGTGATTACATAAGTATGCCACTAGGTGTCTGCCTTGCCACAAATTCCCTCTCCTTGCAGTCATGTACCTCCATAGCAAGGCGGTTACAGAGTGTAATTTAGGTAGGCCTTTGTGAAATAAATGATTAGTACCAAAAAGCTTACAATAGTCTAACATCTTTGTCTTCTCCTCCCTCTTGTATTCCTTAGGCAATGGAGCGAGCCAATGGCATGGAGCTGGACGGGAGGCGCATCAGAGTGGATTATTCCATTACTAAACGTGCTCATACCCCCACACCTGGAATCTACATGGGCCGACCAACACAGTAAGATCAACTCTAATGTCAAGTCTTGCACGTCGGTTTCCTTAACCTCTTGTGTGGAATTGAATATTCATCACATGGTAAAGGTCCCTAAGAAGCATAAATGTGCATTTGAGCAATCAGGAGAATGGGGGGGGGGGAACCAACAAGAAAACTGGGTTGGATTCTGGGTTAGTTCTGATGTCAGCTTACTAATTTTTGTATCTGATCGTGCGTCCTTTCTTGAAACACATCCGTGATTTGTAACAATTTTAAAACTGTTTTGACATGGTGCTGTAAATCTCAAGAGATGAGACACCTGGACCTCATGACCTTGTTTTGCTTTTTTTCAACAGCAATGGTGGCGGTGGCGGTGGCAGTGGCAGTGGCGGTGGAAGCAGCAGCAGCAGGAGGGGGAGAGACTCGCATTATGACCGGGGCTATGAGCGCTACGACAGATATGACGAGTATGACTATAGGTACAGGTGAGTTATAATTTTTATATAAAGTCACTGTTACATTGTTCTGTGGGAGTAAATACATTTTTCTCTTTGCAGTCGCAGGCGCTCTCCATCACCCTACTACAGTCGATACAGGTCTCGCTCACGGTCTCGCTCTTACAGCCCACGTAAGTATAAAGAGAAATGCATACAATAGAAAGCTTGCCAAACTGCATCCAGACTGTTGTTAGTATGCATATTTAAACAGATGTAATTATCTTGATCACTGGTGACAGCAGATTGAATTTATAAGTAATGTACTTGGACTAATGACTTTCATATTTTCTGTTCGCAGGGCGATACTAAGTTTCTTCTTTCAACGTTCAGCTTCCCTCCAATAATTGATGGTGTGTGATTCATCAAGGTGTTTCTGAGGGGAACATTTTGGATTAGCATGTCTATATCAGCAGAACTCTTAACGTTTTGAGATGGTTCTCGTTTACATGCAATAGATGTCTTAAGTTTTAGACGTTTTGATGCATCCATGTTGAGTGTGAGCAAAGAAGTCTGCAACTGTTGCTTTGTTCTTTTAGACTTGCATCCTTCTTTCCCTTTTTCATTTTCTGCAGCAATGATACCTTTTTTTTTGTTTTTCTTCCTGTTAAGTGATGGTTAAACGATATTCCTGATCCTGATTCCATCAGATGCAGAAAGTAAACTGGGTTTTAGTCAATAATGGTGACATTTGATTTTACAACCTGTATTAAATAAATGTATCAATCCAGTAAATCACAGCTTGATCTCAAAGTTACCTAGCACTAACTGAGTCTACTGGTGAGTAGCAGGTAACAGGCTGTAAAATGGAGTGTTACCAGCAATCGGTGGTTGGTTCTTTTGTTCACATTCATTCTTTTTTTAGTCAAGGAAGTCATCATTTGAGTTTCTCCAGAGAGTTTTATTATCATGTATTACATTTTGTATTGTTTCTTTGTATGGAAATACAAATATATGAAAACTCCAGAGTTTGTAATGTGTTTTTCTGACTGAATGCGCATGAAATTGAAATCGAGCTTTGGTCACATCGGTGGGAGTTAATGCTTTAAGTTGAGTGGGTGAGGTGGGAAAACGCGCTGGGAGAGTTTCACAGAGCAGGACCAGTGCCAAGACATTGTCCATGATAAGTTTAAGTTCACACAAATTTAAAGTCATTGATCTGGAGCCACTCAAACCACAATAGATTCTCCAAAAGTCGAGTTTTCTCTCATTCAGGTTAACACCACTGAAAATGTGCAAAGAAGGGACTTTTAATCTTTTATAGTTTGGCTTTTATTACATAAGATACAAAGCTCACGTGTAGGAAAACGGGCAATAATTCAGAATATTCTGTAACTATTCACACTAACAACGAAAGAGCTTGTGCTTAGTCAAAATTAATTATTTTGGTACACATTAAAAGGCAGCGACTACTTTCTTGTGACTGTGATGTGCTTCATTTTTAACAATAACCTTACTGGGACCTATACTTAATTAAAGTAGCCAAATGCATGCTTTACATTATAATGTTTTTTTTTTTGTCCCAAATGGACACAGCTGAGACAAATATGATCTTGAATCACAAAAGTAAACCTGAAGGAATGGATGGCTCTTTACTTGTAAACATTAGCCTCAAGGTTAAGGCACTTTCATTCAAATAGGGTTAACAATCATGGCTGACATGTCATGGGGCCCCCTCAGAGTTATGCATTCATTAACACCGACTCAGGGTCCAAGGTAACTGCTAACGGGAAGGATACAAAGGTCAAAGTATGAAGTCTTTCTCAATAAAGATTCAACAGTTCTTTTGCTTTTTATGTTAAGTGAATATTAATCACTGGTATTCCTTCAGACACATTTTTCTTGTATAACTGTAATTAAAAAATTCCACTAATTCATAGTCTAGTGCAGCCACCGTTTAAGTAAGAAGAGGTGCAGATTGAAGAAAACTTGGTTTTCTTGGTTACATGTGAGGTTGTGTTGTGATGTAAGGATTTCTTTTCTTGTGTCATGGCGTAGCAGGGGCCATCTACCAATAGGTTGACCAGTAGGGGACAGAATGGGTAGACTGTTTCATATTATTGGGATTCCATGTAGCGACATCTCACCTATAGAACTTGCACTCAGACATTCAGAAAGATAGATACAAGTACATTATTTTCTGGTTTAGAGAAAGGACAATATAAAGAGGAATGTCAACTATTTGCTTGGAGGAAGCAGTACACACCTACCATACAAAACAAAAACAAAAGATGAGCCAAATCATTGTTGCAATCTGGGGCCAGACACATTCTATATAAAATACACTACTTTAATCTTTTCTCAGTTCTCCATCAACTTTACCATATAGTTGTACGGTCAACGGTTTATAATAGAGAACCAAAGGTCTACACCAGGTGCAACCTGTAGCTTTAAGATCATGTATTTCTGAGAAAAAAACTAGGAGGGTACACACTCCTAACGTACAGGACAATGTCTGAAGGTTAACAGCATATTCATGTATTCTATATGGTTTGAAACACAGGATGATGGGTGGGGTGTGTGTGTGTGTGTGTGTGTGTGTGTGTGTGAGGGGGGTGGGCTGAAATTCCTCACCTCTGAGTTGTTCATGCAGTAGACATGAGGCTCCACTTAAAATAAGAAACATTAACAGCACATGCTGATTATCTTACTTATCAGTCAGTGTTCTTGATGGGACAGATGTCCAAAAGAAATATCGCCTGACATTTTTATCACTTTACTTTGGGATAATCTAAAGTTCTTGATCTTAATCAGAGGGAGATGTTTTCTGAAAATGACATTTTTGGAGGTTAAATGCATTGATGTGTTTAGGCTGTAGGCTAGTTTGTATCAACATAATAAAATATGCTATTATTAATTTAAAAACCCTTTAAAACGTGTGATGTGTGTTGTGCTCTTTGATTTTAATATGTGACAATGCACAGACAGCGGAAAGGGTAATTACTCTGCCATGGCATTTTAAATCCACATCTAATAATGTGTATTTCTTTACTGAAATGCATTGCCAATATCATCAAGTTGATAAATGATTACCTCCAACACGTTTACATCAAGTCAATATTTACATACAGCAGAAACCTTTCCGCTTGAGAAAATACACAATGTGGTCCATTCCAGATTCAATAGATCATGCACTTTATTTTGCAATAAACAAAATCTAATGTGAAATTACAAGTGTGAATATTTGAAGCTCAACAAATCACAAATCATCTCTCTGCTTTTAGAAAACAAGATATTGAAGAAATTGATTGCTGAGTTGTTTCAAGAGAAATTTTCTCAACACAGTGTAACTAATTAACCAAGGTGCTGAAACCAGCAAACAACAGCAGCCAGAAGGGACATATTCATATAAGAGAGACAAACATACATACAAGTATGCAATGTGTGACTAAGTCTGCAAATATTCATGTGACTGTGTGTGAAAACACCCACTTCCATTAGACTTGCCTGAATATGTGGTGTTACTCTGATTAAATGGTCAACAACAATAAAAATGCAGTTATTTCAAGGTTTCAAACAATACAAAAATCAACAGATGATTATTACAAAAAATTGATTTTTGGTGAATTAATGAGAAATAAAAAATAAATACAAATTGCAAGCTATTTCTTCTATGCAGCTTGTGAAATGCAGCGTGTGCAGAATTTAAATCAAATTAATTGAAGTTAAACAAATATTTCATTAAACATATAGGGACAGATGTTGCCACTTGTCTTGTGAAACAACAACAGTATGACGGTAGCTGTATTGGCTGCTATTAATAGCTTTTTAGAGTTGTTTTTAACAAAATAAGACACCAACTATTTCCTTTAAAATATCCTCACATTTAAATAATCGTTTCTGTAACTGTTGATCCAGATTGAGTAAACTTTCTCATTCTATTTTCCAGGATTTGGCTTTTGTTTGGGGGAAAAAAAGAGTGCACGTGAAGAGAAATCGAGACAAAAAAATAGTTTCTTTCCTAGTATTATTCTTTAAAAAAATAGCAAAGATAATAACTTGAATATATGTACCATTTTAATATTCCACCAGTTTCCAATAACTAGTCATTTAGCCTACTGTTAAAAACAAATCTTCCAATCCATGGCATGTGTTTTGAGGGGGCACAAACCGCCATTTTCTAATGAGATGAAGGGTGTCATCACATCTGTGGAGAAAACACATCCATAGTTTTATGTTTTGGAGCCTGCATGAAACTCATTGATGTAGCCTAAATAGAAAACACATGTCTGGACCAAAAAAAAAAGAGCCTTAGCCTACATTAACATCGACATTGTTTCCATCAGTTAATGTTAAAGGCTCTCTAGATTCTCCTCAACATGGCGTTCACCACTGTGTTTCCTGACTCTGTCCGAAGCGGTCAGACAGGGAATGCTTAGGCTCAAGTGGAAATAAAACATTGTTAAAGATTAGAATTGCCTAACAATAAATACGAAATAAAGCAATCTCACCGGAAAACAGAATCCCTTGATTGAGTGTAGCCTAAAGGGGTTTGTAAAAGAGGCTTGCGCTTGGCGATGTAGACTATCTATATCTTGGAATGAGGCCAACAGCTCAAAGTTGGACTATAAACTGCGTTTTACTTAAACAATCTACCCCCTCTCTACTTTCTCTTTCTCTCTAGAAATATCCCAGACTATGTTTAACCAGATCGATTTTGTCAGTTATTTTTCCTGCACTGACATTAACCGCAGAAATCTTCCCACATAAGATGCAGTCTAGTCTGAAAGTTTATGTCAGTTTGCCCCTATGGAATTTGTCCATAGCCAGGAGAAACTGGGGGCGGGGAGACTTTCTGTACATTCCTCAGCGATACATTCACTACTCCTCCTGCACACACACACACACACACACACACACACACACACACACACACACACACACACACACACACACACACACACACACACACACACACACACACACACACACACACACACACACACACACACACACACACACACACAGGCTGCAGCCATGCAGTTCATTTAAACCGACACAGTCAGGCGAGCACTCACATGACTGCTGTCTCTATATAGCCTACAAATCTACCATCTATACGGTGCTATCCAGCAGGCAGGAGTAGCCTACATGTAGACCGAGTTCCTGCTGTGCATTTCGTTATTTAATTTGCAGTGGAAATCATTAAAGCCAAATAAACTAGGTTATAAAAAATTGTATGAGCCTAACTAGGTCGACGAAAAGCGTCCAGGTTTAATAAATCCCTTATATTGTTCCCTGAAAGAGTAGCCTATGGAGCTAACCACTGAGTTAAAAGTTATTAAGAAACTTTTCTGGAGTTAAAACTTTAAACAAATTATGAAACGATTAAAAGTTAGAAGACGGTGTAGGCTACTAAAATCTGCATTTTAAACGCTCTCTTGTATTCTCTTTTCATTCAACCTATTATATGATTGCTCCATGCATGTAAACACAACCTAACTTCCTAAAAAAGTTGAGAACAGTTATAGAAGTGCCGCGGATTTGGCCAGTGGCTCGTGTTTCGTTACATATTTTTGGCTTATGACAAAGCCCAGCAGAGGAAACATGGGGAGAAAATGCATTATTGGCGCGCTGATTCATATAGAATAGTGGAGCCGAGGAGCCAATGAATGAGCGCGTTGAGGCCGAGCCAGCAGCAGTAGTACGGAGCCGGCTGCAGCTCTCTGATTGGATAGCCTTCCGGGCCAATCAGAGAGCTTTGTGTGTTTGCTCAGCAGCAGAGGAGTAAAACCCACTGAGACAGCCATGGCCCCAGCCTGAGCTAGTGGCTGAAGGGCCCACTAAACCAACACTCCTTTTGTAACTTGCTTTACATGAGCATGCACACCTAGGCCTATTCATTAGCTGCAGGGACACAGTATTATCATTTCAGCTCAAAGCATATATCATTGCACTTGCAATTGCAGGGATGCAGTGGAGGTTGCACCCACCTAATCTTACTTTTCATCACTTTTTTGTTGGTGAAATACAGCTTTACCAACTTCTCAAACTCCAGCTGTTTAAAGGCTAAATGATTTTGAAAATAATACATATGTAAGATGTGAGGAAAAACATACATTCACATGAAAATGAATAAGGTAATGCTATTAGCCTATTTAACGGTTTACATTGTTTCTGGCTAAAATTCATACTTTACTTGTTTACGTCATTCATAACTCATATAGGACAACTCATATACCATTATTATAGGAAATAAATGATGCCTGCATGCCCACACATGATCTAGAAAAAACTATCTGACTGATAATACACTTCATATCTGAATTGTACTGTTGCATGTGCGGTGTATTGAGCACACCTAAACAAGTATGTAGACAAATATAAGCCCTCAGTCTGAAGACCATTTAAATATAAATAGATACACTCAGCTGCCAGTTTATTAGGTACACAAATCTCAAACTAATGCAGACTAATACAACAATTCCACAATAAACTCCACATTCATTAAGTTTATAAAGTTCAGTTCTTGTTGCAAATGAGAGGTGTTGATTTAACTTAATTGTCTTCTTGGCAGCTATAAATATAGTGCTGTTGAATTATACAGCGTGAGAAGCATTTCTAATAATGAGTCCAATTTGACCTACATTAAGGTAAAATATATTGTATTAGACTGCATTAGTTTTAGATGTGTGCACCTAATAAACTGGCAGCAGATAGATAGATATATAGATAGATATAGAAACTATGACACTTTAAGAAATTATGTTTTTGTTTCACTTTACAGCATTAAACTAAGAAGCATTTCTAATGTGTCCAATTTGACCTACATGAAGGTAAAATGTATTGTATTAGACTGCATTAGTTTTAGATTTGTGTACCTAATAAACTGGCAGCAGATAGATAGATAGATAGATAGATAGAAACTGACACTTTAAGAAATTACGATTTTGTTTCACTTTCATCCTTTACAAATCCATTGCCAGATCTAATCTATTGATAAGCATGACATTGTGTGTGCATATTCATTTTGGGGTCCTTGATGTTGGAAAAACTAGAACAATTTCTGCTCTGACAGTATACTGCCCTTTGTGCCAACAGGTATGGATTCAGCTACACATTATTAGTCCTGTAAATACGGCCATTCACTGCAGAGTGACCTAAGGGTCGGCCTTCACCTTTGATTGACAAAATAACTTATTGACAGTTGTGTAATATTTTAGACATGGATTCCACACGTGATTGAATAGGACTGTGCGTTACATATAGGACGCTAGGGGCACTTCAGTGTAGGAGACATCTCCTTCCCTCAGTGAATGCAGATCCATGCCGGAGGTATAGCAGAGAATTCGCCATGTGCATTCGGTCCACATGGCCAACGCTTCCTCGTTGTGCCAAACGGTCTGAAAGTTGGAAAAATCAAGTGGCGTGGTAGCTCTCATCTAGCCCAAAGACACCCCCTCAATATAATTGTGTGTGACTACGGGCAAATCGGGCCTGCTGTTGGACTTTGAGTTGTGGATCAGGGAGGGAATGGCTCCACTCTAGTTGGAGAAGATGGATGCCGTCATGTGGATAGTAGTACGTGTCATTCCCATATTGTGCGAAGGCCCGAGCAGCGGCGCAGGGCCCTCCCTAGTCAAGTTTCTTCAAAATTAAATGTGTCCAGCATGCAATTTAACAATATAGTGCAACATCATTTATGAATGCCCCCTCCCCCTTCTCCTCCTACTGTGTCATCAGTACAGCGCACTTAGCACAGCCGTGCGCACCAGCCCCCGCAATATCAGCGTCGTTTCTGCTATGGGCGTTCATGAGCGCACTGCCGTTTTACTATTCCACAGCCGACCAATGAGAATCGAGGTTTTGCAGAGAAAGGCACACGAATGTGATTCTAGTAAAGATACACTGGGTTCTCACGGAATCCCTTTACGCACATAGCTCGCCAGGTTTTTCCCAACACCAATCCACTCTTCCCCTCCTTTTTTCTCCACTCCCCTCTACTGTCCCCACCCCAGATTCCCGTGCAATTTTCCCCAATCCCAAACACTTAATTGAGCAATTGGGATTCCTCACGTGTGGGCTGATTTGTAGTTTGAACACGTGGCTCATTCAAAAAAGCCGGAATAGCAGAAGATTATTTTTTTTCACCCCCTTCTTCTTCTTCTCATTCTAGGCTCTAGATTTAGAGGCGGGCACCAGCCTTACCGTGTGTGACATTCTCTGTCTTTTTACCAAGGGGTTTGGAGGAAGACACAACGTAGTTTCTCCTCCTTTTCACCCAGCCCGCCATCGTTTGGAGACACGAGATTAATAATTGAGCATTTATTTATTGCGCGATAGAGACAGAGGGGCGAGGGAGAGCAAACGCACTGTGAGGCTGCCAGTTTAAATCTATCTGTGGCTCGAACAACCGGGAGGCACGCCACAGCCACTCCATAATAGTAAAGGCGATTTAGGCTACTCCAAACCCTGCACACCCGTGAGAGCAAATAACTATCTCTCCCTCAGCGTAAAGATTGTCCCTTTTCGGCACAGAACATGAATAAGCTATACATTGGCAACGTGAGCGCTGAGGCGAGCGAGGAGGACTTCGAAACTATCTTTGAGCAGTGGAAGATTCCGCACAGTGGTCCGTTTCTTGTCAAAACTGGCTATGCGTTTGTGGATTGCCCGGACGAGAAAGCTGCAATGAAGGCCATCGATGTTCTTTCAGGTGAGAAATCTTGATCAAAAGTGTTATTTTGAAAGACGCACGAACTGCTGCAGTTGTGTGAAGATCGCCTTTACTTCAGTCCTGTATGGGGGGGGGGGGCAGAGTATCCAAGCATTTCTTTCTCTCACACACAACCTTTACTTGGCCTTTTGACACTGTGGGCTCAGACAAAAAGCTGCCATGGGTTTGAGTGAAATTGCGCTCTTGTAATTTCACTTGGTGTAGCTTGATAAAATGGTCGAGTAAACACAATCATGAGGATGAGAAATACCAAGGCTGGTTTTACTAATGCAGGTTACGTGCCGTTCAGGGCAGTGGGGCGCACAGGCAGCGGGCTGTGGACGCCGTAAAGTGAACCTTATTGTGGGCTTTATTACACGGTCCACTTTGGCACGATAGGAGCAGGGGCTGCAGCTTCAATTTGAACTTCCTCTCAAACTACAGGCCTTCTCCAGTGGCAACAACTCGCTACATTGTGAAGCCATTTCGCCCATGCTGACACACCAGGTGGTTTAATTGTGTTGGTCAAATGTAGGCCAACTAACTGAGCCACACGACCCATTTGCTTTTGTATATGATCCACTTCGTCTCATGGTTTGATATTAAACTAACGTAAAGCTTGTTCATAACACACCTACAATTTCGCTAAAGTTGTGTAATTTTAGGAATTGAGCTAATGCCTGGCTCATTTGTTTGTTTCGTGCTATTAGTGACTCGTACACGTTCAGCATTTTATGTTGCTAATCACTGCTGAAAATATCCAGGACATTGCCATGTGTAGGCTACATAATACCTGTGAAGATTTTAGTCCACTACACAATGAGTAGTAAACACTAACCCCAAATACATATCCAAGCAGAAAAGAAAGAAGGCCCGCGAAGGAGGTCAAATGGTTAATGACAATAGTTTTTTTTTTTTTGTTTTTAGGTAAAGTTGAACTTCATGGGAAAGTTCTCGAAGTGGAGCACTCGGTCCCTAAACGTCAAAGGTAGGTTTAAAAAAAAAAAAAAAAAGTGCTTCTTGGTTCAATTCGTGGGAGCTCCATTTTTTATTTTTATTTCCTTAACCATTTTCTTCAAGAAGCCTTTATTTTTTTACCCAGTGATATTTGCCGGAAGTGTGTATGTTGCTGTTGAACGATGTTAATTCAGTGTATATATATATAATTTTTTTTATTGTGGATAAATGAGGTGTTTTTCTGAATGCTCTGGGGTCAAATTAAAGGGGCGTATGGTGGTGTACTCCCTCCTCTCGCCATGACAGTGTAGGGTGCTCCTAAAACCGTCGTTCATTAGGCTTTAGCCAGCACATATGCCTGTATTTTGTCGCTCGCCCATTTACTAGCATTTTGTGTTATTTGTGCTCCAACCTCTGGGCGATTAGTAAAAGCCTGAGTGTGTTTCTTGAAATGTGTGCAAAGAGTGAGTGCAGGCGTACAGGCCTTGTGGAGTCGTCCATTTGAGAAGGATCTGCTCGTCATTCTCCCTGCGCTTCCGCCCTCCTCTGCACATTGTGCTGCTGTTGCATGAGATGGACTCCCAAACGCGAGTGGAATGGGAGGTTTGGGGCCCAAGTCACGGAAACCCTTAGTTTCAGAGTTAGACCCCCGTAGCCACACTTGGACAGTGTTTCTGTGAATGATTTCCTGTAAATATTCTTCGTAGGGTCTGCGTAATCTGTGTGGAAAACGTAAAATACTGGGGCTTTTTTTTTTTTTTTTTTTTGGCATTGTGTGCTTATTTCTTTTTAGGTAATGACGCAATTCGCTCATAATTAACCCTTTTGAATTAAATTTAAAATGGCTGTCGCTTGGTAATTGGTGTTATGATTTCTTAATGTCTTATGTTAGGCTATATGCATGGTTTGGTGTCTTTTAAAGTTTGATCTGCTGTTTTTTAACAAAAGTATAGCCCAAGTCCCATTTTAAAGTCAGGTGAAACATTGTGGCTTTTAGGGTAATCTATTATACTTGGCCTAAATTGATATAACGTGCATGGAGATGAAAAAGGATCAAGCAGGGAATTTTTTTTGTTGACATCTTTACGTGAAATGTATTTTCCACCTGAACGTCATACAAGCGTCCCCTGGCAGCATGGTATAGGCTGTTGGTCAAAATTGTATATTGGCTGAGTAAACCAGGTGAGCTGCTGTAAGGACTTTTGCGTCAAATCTTCCTCCCTGATCACGATAAACTGGTGACGTTGCTGTCTTTAGTGCAGCCTGATGTGGTGGCTGTAACAGCAACAGAGTCGAGTTTCAGCCACACTTCAAAAAAGTAAAACATGCCCTCCCTTCACAACATGGAACATAACAGTAGTCAATGGGAACAGTATTCGGAGTATAGGTTATACATACACACGTATACACACACGTATACTGGAGGCTCAGCCAGTCATCATGGCTTAACCTTTGAACCCACCAGCAAGGGGAAGTGCTACATAGACCCGAGATAAAAGTGGGGTGGCTATAGTTTGGGGCTCAAAGATTGAATTGTGTAGGGCGACATGCTATGCAGTGTGGTTTTTCACATTGGCCAAAATACATCATGTAATCAAATATCTTGATGTACATTCCTCTGAATTTGGCCAGAAGCCCTCTAAAATCTCCAGTGCATTAGCAAAACATCTGATGCGTTCAATAGTGACTCGTAGAAATGTACTGTATGCATTAACAACATGGCACAACAAAATTCTGTAAATTGAAAAACCTCGTCCACAGACGCATTGTATTAGGAATACTTTTTACATTTACATTTCACTGACTTCTGAAAATGTTTTGTCCTAGGCTTTGTTAAAAAAAAAAAGATATATATATATAGAGATAGATATTTCTCTGGCATTTATAGAGGACACTCACTCGTTTTTGACAATATCTTGAACTTTTATTTAACTCCTGAGAAGTCATGTAAATTCTACGATAGGAAACCAAACATTAATCAGAATCTTACAGGTGTATTTAAATTTCTGTTAAAATAGCCTTATTTTCCACAATTGACATAACGGTTTAAACCACACAAATTTAGTTTTGCCAACCATTTTTCACTCTCACTTCATTTTTTTTAAATCAATTGTAAGCCAAACAGAGTTTCTGTAGTGTCATTAATGTGTACACTCTGATTTGACTTCCTGGGTCAGATTATGCTCTCCTTGTTGGATAAATTAAACAAATGTAGCATGTACAGAAATATAATGGCATGGCTGTATGAGGGGTGACCCCAAGTGTGTTTTTATGAGTGTATGGGAAATGGACGTTAATACTTTGATATGTGTGCAACTTAATGATTTCTTAACATTCATAGAAATTGTTTGAGTGGTGCAACGTTTCAGCCTTTTGACCTTTTTTAAAAACCGAGCAGTACAGAAACTCCATAAATTGAAACAAAAGGGTAGATCATATCAGGGTTTTTTGTCGAAATGGCTGCTGGCTCTTATTACAAGAATTCTGGGTCATAGGGTCACTCTGGGGCCCCACCTGCAATAACGGATTTGGGACAGAGACTTGGGGTGCCAGAGAGTTATGAATGTGGCCCCTTGTTTTACCCAGACTGCAAGCAAATGTTCCTTAACTCTCCCTCCTGCTTGGCTCAATGACATTGTATTTTTGCTTTCACTTACATTTATTTAACATGTATTGTTTAGTTAGGAGGTAGACACAAATGTGAGTGTTCTGTGTGTAAGTTGAGTCATTTCTATTTGATATTCAACTGATTGGGATTTTCTGAGGGAATTCCAAACCAATCTATCCAAATGTAAGTTTAGAATTTAGATAGGCGCACAGTGTGCATATCAGGCCTGTGAGGGCAGCGGAAAGCAGCCTGTGTGGGGTTCAGTCATTCAGAACCTCTGCATACTGAATAGTCTATGGCCTGTGGATAGGCATTGAGCACAGGTCTTGTGTCCCTCACCGTCCCTGATGGTGTTGACGTATAGTGCTTCAGTGAGGTATGATTAAGAAATGGAGATAAAATACAGGTGTGGTTTAGTCTCATGGTGCTTGGCTTGTGAATCCTGTTTATTTTATTTTTATTTTTTTTATGGCTGCATGTGCATGCTTGCATACGTGTCTATACAACCACTTGTGTGCATGATGTCCATGGTGGATGGAGGGCTTTAGGTCTCAAATGGGCAGCGAAGGAAGCGGGCGAACATGTAAAATATTGGTTCATTTTTAAAAGTAAATAAGGAGGCCGGCCTCCTCCTGGCCATCACATGACGAACCAACCCCAGTCACTCCTGGCCCTTCCCTCCCCCTCCCACTTTTAACTCCGCTCTACATGTTCCTGTCAGTGGACTTGTCCGTGTCCATGGCAACAGGGCCCCACCCCCACAGGGCAGAGAGGGCCCTTGTTACCCTTGCCTGAAACAGTGCTAGTCCCCCCCCCCTGCCAAACACCACACCCCACTCACACACCTCCCCCCTCCCCAAATCAAAGGCTTGGACTAGGGAATGTATACCAACCCCCACCCCACACCCTGGCTGACTTCTTCTGTGTGTAGAGCTATAGGTTAATCCGACTGGAAGTGCATTTGCACATTTCGTATGGCGTTCCCACCGCAATGCAGAGCATACAGAATGTGTGGATAGAGGGGGCCAACAGCCAGGAATGGCACAGTGGGCCGGAAAGGCCTGGAATTCCTCTTAGAAGTTATTTGGGAATTTTCTTTACAATTTGCTCATTTAGACGTAGTTTCCTAATGTCTCTAAATCTTGAACTGCTGTTGGCTTGATTATGGTCGTAGTGGCTGAGGAATTTCAACTACTGCAGCCCTTGTTGCACATGTGCAGTACGTTTTTACTGCGTAGATGTGCTTGTGTGTGATTTTAAAAAAATAAATAAAAATAAATAAAATGCAACAAAAAACCTTGTATCATACCCTTAGATTTGAGTTCATGGTGTAAAGAGTGAGTTAATAAATGCTGCATGTTGTAAGGTGTAATTTTATACACAGCAGATTAGAAAACAACCACCAGCAGTGGAGCGGTCTGTAAAAGTAGATGAGCTGCATTTAGACATTTTTAAAAGCTCAGTGAAGCCTAAGGGAAAGAACAAGATGTGTTTAGTATAACTTAACATTTTTTTCAAAGACAGGAAATGATGTCTACACAATATATTACTTAAATTAGCTGCGTATGTATCAGGTATGTGCAGAGTGAGCGTAAGACATAGGTTGGG
This sequence comes from Sander lucioperca, assembly GCF_008315115.2. Classification (NCBI taxonomy): domain Eukaryota; kingdom Metazoa; phylum Chordata; class Actinopteri; order Perciformes; family Percidae; genus Sander; species Sander lucioperca. The sequence continues at coordinate 21,758,573 of NC_050188.1, forward strand.
GGTCAGGGTTTGTGATTCCACATTGTGTGTTTTAATGCTTCAGCTCCCAGCCATATGTACATTTTGTTCCTTAGATTTGTGTGTATCAACAGGTAGTGGACTTCGGAGTGGCCTGCACTTTTTTCACATTTTTATACAGACTGACTCGTTGATCTGCATTCTGTATGACCTCCACACATAGCTGGTATACTTACGCTGCTGTACATAAAGTGCAACTAAATTTGTGGACCTTCAAGCTAAAAGGATGGATTGGGGAATTCTGTCCTTGTGTCAAATGACGGAGCACAGCCGCACCATTGTAACTGCTAGTCTCCAGTTGCTTCTGCTGTATGCACACACTCTATGAACAAGCACGCAATTTAGATTTTTCCTTTTAGTGCGACGCGCCTAGCGGAGATTCCCTTTGGTTTCCGTTTGGCACCTGCAGCACCACTCACTCCCTCCCTTTCCCCATTTTTGATACAACCCCTGGATGCTCATGGATGTGTCTATTTTAGTTGAAAAGAGTGGGTTGAGGTTTGCAGTGGTTAAATCCTCATGATGCAATACTACAGGGCACATGCTTGACTCGAACTGTGTAGACAAGACATTCTGATGCATCTTCGCTTTTCCAATACTCCCCACCCGCGCTCTCCTCCTCGATGCCTCCTTGCTACTCTTTTCTGCCGCTTCAGTCCTGCTTCTCTTACCATTCTTTGCACTCTGTGTGACACAGTTGGTGATTTGGGACAAAGGGCGTGGTGCGTTTTTTGCCTAATTTAAATTTGGAGCACCCACAACTACAATTTAAGCCACCCAATGGTGATTCCAAATCACCCATTTGCCCGCTTCTTCCTCCCCACGTTTTACCCAGGTTGTCAGTGCACCTGCTGGGTCAGGACTAGAATTAAAGCAGAAGTCATAGCTGCAGCTTCTCCACCCTGGTCCCGCTAGCTAGATGGCAGAGGGAATGTTGTAATTAAAGTACCTTTTTCTGTCATTTGTGTCATTGTGCTCTTGGTATTGTCAGCTACTAACTGTCTCCCATCTCTTTCCTACCTTCATCAATTCTTTTCTCTCCTCCCTCTTATCCATCCCCCACTCCCTTCCTCTTGTTCTCTCTCCAGGAGCTGTAAGCTGCAGATCAGGAACATCCCCCCTCACATGCAGTGGGAGGTGAGTGCTAACAGGCTGCTAACTGCTTCCAGGGTGGGGCACCATTCGGGCAGCCCAACTGGGCTCATTTAGTGGCCTCTGGAGTCACCTTGCCTCCCCTTTGGGTTTCAATTGAGCATGCGCTTCATGATTCATTTGAACAAGGCTACAAGATCAGGCCAGAGTAACACAGACCAGTGGGTGGAACTGTGATTGGTTGAACACAAATGAATGCAAATACCACTGGTAATAAGGATTTTAGGGTTGAATAATTTAGCAACACAGGAGCTTGTTTACTAAACAAAGACATTGGAAGAATTAAAGTAAAGATGCCAGGTGATTTGGCTGTCAGGCACATCGGGGAAATTTAAGCAGTTAAATGGTCTTTGTTGCTTAATATTGCTACACTTGCTGGCTACCTAGTAGGCAAGTTTTTAAACCATTTTTAAAAAGCTTGCTGTGGAATTGATTCTGGGGCTACACAGAAGCAAAAGTGACTTATTTGTTCTGTCATGATGTCTTTCAATACTATATCACGTGCAAGTTTGAAAGTGAATGTCTTTTCACGCCATGTGTTTTCTTGCGGGGGGGAAAAACCTTTGTATCCCATTAACCCTTATATGGTTTATGGGATATTTCCAATAAAAATCTATGTAGTTAATCAGTACTTTGTGGCGTTTTGTGTAAATTCACACAATGAGTCTGTAAATGAAGTGATTTTGAATTTATTTAAGATGCACATGTCAGTGTTTTCTTGACATTTATAGGGTTGAGAAAACATAATTGGCCTATGTACAATTTAATGCAATCCAATCACTGGCCATGCAAGGAAACGCGGGATGTCTGAGGCTTTTGTTGTTAATAGGGTTAGTTTTAAGTCTAAGAAATTCAAATGTATTCTAACTTAAGGGCATAGTTTATGGTGTCCACGAATATATTAAAAGGCATTTTTATGGTCAAAATCAATCAATCCCCTTAATTTACTGCATACTGTTGACACTTAAAAAGTACAACGGTATAAACTTTAATAAAGTACAATACAATTGTTATGGAGAGATGCAGCACAATAAATCTGAAACAAGTTTTTATTATGCCCATTTTGTCTGCTAGCACATTCATATGCAAACTGCCTAGACAGAGGTCCCACATTTAAGAAAAAAAAATCAATCCTCACAAATGATACACACAACCATTCCAACACTACTCGATTTATTTGACCGAATCTTGGATTAAGCCTGTGACCCTTGTTATTTTAGGCAAAAATACACCCACACATTTTCTGTGACAAATTCATCAGAAAATCGTGTTTGAATTAATCCACTGCCTGATTAGTAAAAGACAAAACAAGTGGTGAGCAGGTGTGTGTGTGTGTCCATGCAGTGCTTGTCTTTTTCTCTGCATGTGATAAGCGTTTTAATTTTAAACTTTAGTATTCAGTGGCAGCTACACATCCTACTTTGATTACACACTAATCTACTGGGCACATGTAAATGTATCTGGACAAAACATTTTTAAAATTGTCTGACAAATTTCACTGTAGGTTTTTCCAAAAAAAAAATGTGTCAAAGTCAAGATTGCATTGTTAACCTCCATGTGGAATTTCATGTGACAGTAACACAGCTTTACGTGACCCCCCCCCTCCCCACCTTCCTCGTCAGAGGTTTAGCTGTGATGGCGTGTGCCTGTTGTGTTCAATACATTTTCTGCTCCATAAAGAGTATGGAGCCTATTGAGATTATATTGAATTGCACAACTTAGTATTCTAAATTATGAGATTAATGCATAGCTTTAGATTTTAGCCTGATTCGGTGTGATCAACTGGCCACAGACGGGCTGTGTTTTGTAATGGAGGGCTCGCTCTGCCTACGCATGTCCCTCAACTCCAGATCCACCCATGTTCCTAGCATGTAGCGAGCGAGCTGTTTGCTTTCTCAAAAGGTGACATGGAGGTTTCTCCCCCTCAGTGGGAGTGGTTAGAAGGGAGGAATAGAATGGGGAGCTTTTGATGCAAAGAACTTATGTATCTTATCAGGTAGATAAGACAATGGGTCATGGTGTGTGTGTGTAGCCCTACAGCGAGCATATAGCCGTGAGAGTAGTCATGTGTTCACAAGCTGTAGTGGGTGGGTGGGCCTGGACTGTTTCCCCTTTCCTTCCATGTGCGCAGATTCACAGAATGTGTAGCATGACCTAGTACCCCTCCCCCAGCCACTGCTTCCTGCTGGAATGTACCCCACCCTTTCCTGAATGGTCTGGATTCCCATTGGTCGGGCTTGGTAGACGGACAGGCAGAGTATCCAGCCAGCAGCCAGCAACTCTTGGCTTCAGGGAACTTGTATCAGCGCAGGAGCAGCCAATGATGGGGAGTGGAGATGGCAGGGAGGCGGGCAGTTGATTGGTTAGTGGGTTGGTGGAGTGGGGGGGAAGGGACACAGTCTTGTTGGCTAGAAAGTGGGGTTGACCTCTTGGGGGTGTGGCCTTTGAGTCGACTGAGCATGGTTGGATGTTTTAGCTTAGAACCCTTGCTCCCCCTCTCGCCCACATTTGATCACATCTATGAATTGAAATCTATTTTTTTTTTTTTTTTCAGATTTGGGCAGGTGGCCAGTGTGGTGTAGCTGACTTTTGAAGGCATTTTCAATAAAGCAATTTTTTTTATTTGCTTGCCTATGTGTAGGATTCCAACATGCTGGGATTTTTTTTTATGCATTTAATAATTTTGCAAATATTTAAGTCTAACAAGTAAAGCATCCATGTTTGTATATGTGTGTGTATGTATATATGTGTGTGTATATGTATGTATATATGTGTGTGTATATGTATGTATATATGTGTGTGTATATGTATGTATATGTGTGTGTATATATATGTATGTATATGTATGTATATGTATATATATATGTGTGTATATATATATATATATATATATATATATATATATATATATATATATATATATATATATATATATATATATATATATATATATATATATATATATATATATATATATATATATTACAATTAGACTTTTAGAAGAAGGCAGCAAATGTAGCCACATAACTCAACACTGAACTGTGGGGTTCAAAATTAAAGACTGTCCTGGCAGCGAGCTAGGCTGGTTCCCACAGATGAGCTTCTGCTCACTAACATTTTGGTCAAAAGTGAGTAATCGTGGCTTCTTTCTCCCAGGTTTTGGATGGTATGCTTGCTCAGTATGGTGCAGTAGAGAGCTGTGAACAAGGTAAATATACACACTTGTTGTGTCGCAATTATGCTTGAAATTTCACCACCTTGCCTTAAAACACCTTTAGTGTGTGCCGTTTTATATTCCAACTGTACAATCTTGTTTCATTCGGTTTGTTTTTAAATAAAGATGCATCAATACATTATTGCAGAATTTTCTTATGCCATTTTGTAATTGCTTAACCATATAAAAAGTACCTCATGTTGTCGGTGCCATTGAATGTGGATTGACTCTGCTGTGTACTCCCACAGTAAACACTGACACAGAGACTGCAGTAGTCAACGTTCGATATGCAGCCAAGGACCAGGCCAGGCTGTGAGTACACACATGCACGCATATGCAGTGTATATTCACATCATTAACCTCCAGCTCATCTGTCTTGATGTCTTTGACATGGATCTGCTGAAGTTTTTCTCTTTACCCAGCATTGTCTATTGGAAATTAAATCAACAACTCATGTCTTGTTCTTCCAGTGCACCTGATTTCTTCTGTCCAAAAAAAGTCTAGTTTAATTTGACATTTGATGGGGAGGAGTGTGTGGTGGTGGGGGGGGGGGTTAAATAGTCATCTGGTGCCCCCTGGTGTACATGAATCATACTACAATGTTACTCTCAACACGTGTGGTTGTAGACGTCTCCAGGCATAATTGTTTCACTAATCTAAATCCTTGAGGCTGACGGGTAAGGTGTGTATTAAATGGGAATGTGATCTTGAGTTAATTTTTCATATCTCACAAAGTGAAGTTTTGCCACCACCCCCCAGTTTGTTCAGTTTGTAAGGAGCTATTTCCTCCTTGTGCCCATCATTTGAGACGTAAACCATTTTAATTAGGACTGAAACCTCTTTGTTTTATTATCCCCACTCATTGGATTCTCCCATTGATAAGGAGATGGGGAAAGAAATCAAACCTTTGATGCTTTGTAGATGGCCTCAACAGGAATTTGTTTGGCAGTCTATCCATTCAGAGTGTTTCACTCATGACTACTGTCTAAAAGCCTTCCGGTGTTTAATCATACCCGCTCAGTGGCTATCAGAGTTTTTGAGAATGAGATCTCTTTATGCTCCCCAGGGCGATGGAGAAGCTGAATGGATCTATGATGGAGAACTATGCCTTGAAAGTATCGTATATCCCAGATGAGACGGCTGCACCAGAGGGTCCTTCAGCGGGGGGCAGGAGAGGCTTTAACGCCCGTGGAACCCCTCGTTCTGGTTCTCCAGGTCTGGGCGCCCGGCCCAAATTGCAGTCAGACATCCCGCTGCGCATACTGGTTCCCACACAGTTTGTAGGGGCAATTATCGGGAAGGAAGGTGCCACTATCCGCAACATCACCAAACAGACCCATTCAAAGTACGTACACAGAGGTCAGGAATTCTACTGAAACGGTGAGCTGTGTCCTGTCCCATTTCGTTGACTTCCAGCATTAAAGTAAACTTTTTATTTTATTTTTTTTCTACCTTTTTTCCCATGAAGAAAAAGGTAGTTTCTTGTTTTTTTAAAAAAAAAAAAAAAAAAAAAGCACCATGGAGAAATGCCACGTTGGTAAAAAGTGTCTAAAAGCTGAACCCAGGAGGGGAAAAAAAAATAAAAAATTTCATCTTCATAATGACATCTATAAAGAGACTTTGCATTTATAATTTAGAACTGAGAAATGCAGGACTTCCTATCTGACATAATTGCCAAAAACATTAATAATGCACTTTCCGTAACTGTATTTGCTATTGTACTGACTGGCTGACAAACCCTGTGTCAATGGTCCCTAAACTTTTATCCACTAAGCCATACAATGAATTGCCTAAGTTTTTACTGGAAAAATTCAGAAGTAAAACAAGTTTGCAGCTCCTCTCCTCTCTTTAAGGTATAGCTTCTGTATTGTCTTTGTGTCCATTTAAAAAAAAAAAAAACAATTAAATTAGCATTACACAATTCAATCCTGTCATCCATATAACCTTGGAGGAAATGTGCAATATTTGAAATCTTCCTCCTGTACCGTTGCCTCAAATGTTTTTATCTGCATGGCATCGGATCTTCTGCAAATAGTTGATACTTCTCTACTCTATTTCCCACAGGGCCTGAAAACTGCAGACACACTCTTAAAAAAAAAACAAACAAAACGAGCAATCTAGTCCATGTGTCAAACTCAAGGCCTGCGGGCTAAATCTGGACCCTTGCAAATTTTGATCCAGCCCAAATATCAATTTAGGTTCACAATATATTTTGGCCCCCCCTAGTTGTCTGCCAAACCAAAAAGATGGGAAACTGTTTTTCAAACTGTAAATTTGCGACACTCAAAGCTGAATTTGGCAGATTTGCCGACTTTAAACATTGCATATTCAGGCTGTAAAACGGGTTGGGTGAGTCGGCTGTGTGGTAGCATACTTTTTAAAAATTTAATTGTTTTGCTTGATTTGCTAAACTCTTATGATGGCTAATTAACTTTTTTGCTGACTTTTTTTAGGGCTTTATGTGGACCAAACTGTGAGAGGACTATACGAGACAGGCAATAATACAGTAAAAAAATGTTAATTTTTCGATTTAAATCAAAGCATGTCAGTAAACCATACATGTCTGGCCCTTGATGTGAATCTATTTTCCAGTGTGGCCCTTAGTGAAATTGAGTTTGACACCCCTGATCTAGACAACTCACTAATGAACAATTATAGGTTCATATCAAAACTCATTTCACCCGTAAAATAAAAAAAAAACTGTAGGACTTTCTGGTGCTCAGTGCTAAACTGGTTTGAATCCTATTTGACTATTTTGTGTCAACAAAACATACAAAATTGACGTGGAGTTCCCCAAGGCGCCATTCTCGGGCCTCTTCTGTTTAACATATACATGCTCCAACTAGTGCAGATGATGGAAAACCAAAATTTTACCATAATTACGCAGGCATCACAGATTTATAACCATATCAACAGGTGATTGTGGTGGCATATTGTAAGTGCAATGATTGGATGTGCCAATATTTTCTCTAGTTAAACAAAGATACAAGTAATTGTCTATGGACCCAAAGGATTTAAAGTCAGTGCTCACCTCCAATTGCTAACATTTAAGACCAAAAGCCAGCTCAAAAATCTTTGAGTAGTCATGACTCAAACCCCAATGTGTCCATGCAATTATCTTTAATTTAAATAATAACTAGATTTTTTTTAAAATCCATTTTATTCTATTTTTGGCTAATTTTAATCTTTTACTTTTGTTTTATTCCTTTTTAATCCAATTTAGGGGCCTATTTATATTTTATTGTCTTGTGTTTCTTTAACATGTCTTTCAACAATGCCTTTCTGTCTTATGTAAAGCACTTTGACTTGCCTTGTGAAAGTGTAATACAAATAAATTTGCCTTTACTACAGGATTGACATCCATAGGAAAGAAAATGCAGGTGCAGCAGAGAAGCCCATCACAATTCACTCCACCCCTGAAGGTTGTTCGAACGCTTGTACAACCATCATGGAGATCATGCAGAAGGAAGCCCTCGACACAAAGTTGTGAGTTTGCACCCAAACAAAATGAGACAGAATATTTGCCTTGGTTCTAACAATTTAATGTTTCACCTATAAACTTGTAAAAAGGTCAGAAGTGTGTGTGTGAAACACACCGTCAGCTCTTTCTTAAAATGCTATTTTCCCACGTCTTACAATCAAGTCAAAATGAGCATGGATGGTAAATGATGCGTGTTGTGATGCACAGCTGTCGCTTCGTAATTGGCAAATGTGGATGGATACTTATTAGCCAAGAAAATTTGTTTGTACATGAAAGAAACATAATGTAAGATACTGACTGTTCACAACATGCAGACAAAATACTTTTGTAGGACAGGTGTGATCTGAATTTTGTAGGATTTAACTAAACATTCCATCTGTCTTGTGCAGTACTGAGGAGATCCCATTGAAGATACTTGCACACAACAACTTTGTAGGAAGATTAATTGGGAAGGAAGGACGCAACCTGAAGAAAATCGAGCAAGATACGGGGACCAAGATCACAATCTCACCGTAAGACTGTTTGGCGCACTGTTCACTGATGGCTTTGACACTATTTGTAGTCTCTGCAGCCCATTCATAAACGTACAACTTGGCACTAAGTGTATGCTTTAGTATCAGAATTTATTGTCTGAAAGTTGTTCATGTCTCTTCACCCCTGCCTCCATTGTCCTGTCCAGTCTCCAGGACTTGACTCTGTACAACCCAGAGCGGACCATCACAGTGAAGGGCTCTATCGAGGCCTGCGCGAGAGCAGAGGAGGAGGTGATGAAGAAGGTCAGGGAATCGTATGACAGTGACATGGCTGCTATGAACGTAAGCATTTTCACCTAACAAGAATTTTAATTCATCAAAATGTGAATTAATGTCCATAGACGGTCTTAGGTAATTACTGAGTTTACATAAAAACAGGAAACCAGATAACACCGACATTTGTTTTTTAAGGAAGGAAATCAGAAAATGTGGTTTTTACACGCACAACTGTGATTGAAACATTGCTGCCATAGCAGCACTTTCATATCCTGAATTATTGTCATAAATACACTTAAAAAAATAAAACTATGGTTTCCCTATGGTATTGTTAACCAGGTTTCTCTTAATGCCTTTATCTGAAAGAAATATTTTTCATTTTCTAGAAAATTATGAATAGGGAATGACTACAAATCAGCAATATTCAGATTACTTAAACTCATGTCAGTGACCTAAAATTCCTTCTCGCTTGAGTTTACAGTGACGGCTTTAAACACAGGTAATGGGGGAGGGGGGGGGGTGCATCAACAACCCTGGAAGGATAGGCGGACATTTGGTTTACAAACATTTAATCACTGTTGCTTTGAGGTTGCTACCTGAAGCCCTCACTTGTGTGTAAAACAAGTATAAAAATATGATTAGTGGCGTTTATGAGCAAGCATTCAACCTTTTTTAATGCGTACGTATAGTGTTAACGGAAATGTTCTTATTTCTCTCAAGCTCCAGTCCAACCTGATTCCAGGCTTGAATCTGAACGCTTTGGGTTTGTTCCCCAGTGGAGCACCAGGCATGGGTCCCTCCATGTCCAGTGGACCACCTCCTGGAGCCCACGGTGGATGCTCATCATTTGGAGTAAGTGGCAGTCTCCTTTTCACATAAAGTAGTGGTTTGCCCCATACACTACCATTACAAACCTGGGACTGGTGGTGTTTTTTTATTTAAAACTTGATATTCTGCAACTCCTAGGTCAGGGTAGTTAAACTACAATTTATTTAGTCTTTTTTAGCAACTCAGCTTCGCGTTTTTTTTAATTTATTTTTTATTTCTTTTAGTGCAGTCCTTATGGGGTTGAGGAGCCATTTTGGGCTTCTGTGCTGTCGGCGAGCAGCCAGCCCCTTGTAAGTCACCCGTCTCAAAGTGCTTTGCACGGCTTGTGGCTGCTCGCTGCGGGATTAAGGGGACAGGGTTTGCTGCATCAAGGTTCCTCTCCAGCTGCCTCTTGCTCTTTGACCTCTTATTAGAAAGGTCCTAATCTGTGTACATGGGGAAATTTAAATCCTGGAGCGCACACATTTTCAAATCATCAGATGCTTTACAGTGTTTGTGCCAAAAATGCTGCATTTTTTTTTATTTTTTTTTTTTAGGAAGGTTAGTATTTTTCAAACTGCACATCCTTCGCACTAAAAGCTTATATTCAGATTTGGAGGCGGCCAGAGCAAGTTGTTAGTGTATCCTCTCAGCTGACATATTGACTGGAATATTGGACTTGATCCAAAATCAACAGTGCTACTTGTTGTCCCTCTTGGACGATGCAAACCACATCCCCTTCCAGGGCACAAGTCAATCACACACCAAGTGATGTGCTCTACCAGTGTGCAACGAAGTATCGGTCTAGTGTTTGGAAAATACAGTGTGCTCTCTTCTTCAGAAATAAGAAATAACCCAATGGAAAAAATCCCACTGGATGTAATGACTATAGTGCATGAGCTCCAATGTAGCTTAAGAAAATTGGAACAGCTTTTGCTAGATCAACTGTTTGGGCATTGGTGGCTGAAGCAAGTGGTCTGTAGTTACGGTTACAGTGTGATGTCCTGGCCACAGTAGCACTAAAGTGTTTATATCCAGCAGGGACACCCAGAGTCGGAAACGGTTCACCTGTTCATCCCTGCGCTTGCGGTGGGAGCCATCATTGGAAAACAGGGTCAACATATCAAACAGCTGTCACACTTTGCCGGAGCTTCAATCAAGGTGAGTGACGGACAGGAAGTGAAGTTCAGAATCTCAATAACGTGTCGATGCTGGCTGTCCACCTGTTGTCACTTGACTGATAGGAATTGGAAGCGTAAGTGAAGGTTGCTTTTTTTTTTATTTTATTTTTTTTTTTATTTTAATTTTTTTATTTAATGCTGGCTGTCTGCCCTCCTTCAGATTGCCCCTGCAGAAGGAATGGATGCCAAACAAAGGATGGTCATCATCATTGGACCGCCAGAGGCTCAGTTTAAGGTGTTGTACCTCTTCACAGCCATATAAACACATAAAACTCTGTTGGTAAAAAAATGAAAAGAATGGAGACACATTTCAATTTGATGGAGCACCTGTTGGCAGCCCTTGGACTTAATTTTGCAGTCAGAATTTTCTTTTCATTTACGTCTTTCATTATTACGATTTCAATATGTTAGTGGCTCTTTACAGCCAGTATAGAAATATTTTTTTCATGTCCCATTTCCTTGGTGCACCATGAGTAATCTGTACTCAAACCTGTCTGGCTGCAGGCTCAGTGTCGCATCTTTGGCAAGCTTAAGGAAGAGAATTTCTTTGGACCCAAGGAAGAGGTGAAGCTGGAGGCTCACATCAAGGTCCCTTCCTTTGCTGCTGGACGAGTCATTGGGAAAGGTGGAAAAACGGTAAATAATCGCTAGCTGAACAAACCCAAGCCAGGATTCTGCAAAGTTTATCCTGCCACTAAGTTTGTTCCAACAAATGAAAAATTAAGCTTTAAATAGTGGTGTTTGTATCAATTCTTTTCTCAAGTAATTATTGTATCTCCTTTTATTGTGGCTGCAGGTAAACGAGCTGCAGAACCTGACCTGTGCAGAAGTGGTGGTGCCCAGGGACCAGACGCCTGATGAGAATGACCAGGTTATAGTAAAGATCAGCGGACACTTCTTTGCATGCCAGGTGGGTTTTTCTGAAGGAATCGAAGATGCCCCAGGTCTGATTTCCCCAGAAACACATGACTAAGAAGTCACAATTCTTCAGCTCTGAATTTGAATAAAGGTTGTTGCATTAAGCTACTTTTGCAAACAGTACACACACAGCCCAGAGTCAGCTGTTAATCCTGTTCATGCTGAGAAGAGCACTTCTGACCATAACGCATCACTTGAGGATGTCATGATCAGATTAAGGAATCTTAATTTGATTACTTTGTAATTTGATCTTCACATGTTCTCCTGTTATCTAGCTTGCCCAGAGAAAGATCCAGGAGATCCTGGCCCAGGTGAGGAGGCAGCAGCAGCCTAAGCCCACATCTGGAGCCCAACCTCCACAGCCCCGCAGGAAGTAAAAGCTCCAGCGGACCTGGAGGAATGGTGACTGAATCTGCCAGAAGACTCGACAGATGCAACGGAGTCCAGGGGGAGAAGAAGACAAGGGGTCGTAATGCTCATCTCAGGGCGTCAAAGGTTATCAGAACCCAACCAAACATCCACCCCTCCCTGCCTTGCTTGATTAACTACAAGTGTGGCTAATAAGGGACCCTACGCCTCTAAACCTCCACCCACCTCACCTCTCTGCATCTCTGTGAGAATGTACTTCTGGGGGCTCCCAACGTCACCTGCCCTCACATGTATGCACCCTTCGACCGCTCTCCTTCTCCCCCCCCATGGGTGTGTTTTTTATTTTATTTTTTTTGTCCTTTTTACACTAGAAACACGAAGAAATAAGGGTCCCCCTCCTATCACCTCCTTGGTGTGGTACTTCAAACCTGACAAGATGTTTTGGTTGACTTCAGATTTTTTTTTTGTGTGTTTTAATTGGTTGATAAAGCTTTCACATGAGTTTTCTGTGGAAGTGAAAAGGCATTGCTATCAGGGTCCTGGTTGGACCAACAGAGGTTTATTTTGGGGGAGGGTTGGCTCAGATTGGGTGGGCCATGTTTAGGGAAAGATTCTTGTTTCAGGACAGGAACTCTGAAAGGGTGGATTATATTGGGCGTCATGCCCCTGTAATGATAGTGGCATTTTATAAATTTAGATGCATTTTATAGATAGACCTATATACATGATGAATATATATTTAGAGGTGAGGGCAGCGCCACGACTGACACTTAGGGAAACGGTGCCGAACTGCTGCTGCCCAGGAAAACCAATTTAATATGCATTTTACTTAACTACCTCAGGATCTAGTACCTCAGAAGAGAAAAGAAAATGATTATATATATATGAAAAAAAATGTTCCTTTCTTTTTTATTTTGCTTTTGTGGTATTTTGTATACTTTATAAAGCTGATAGTCTTTGAACATTTTTATTTTTTTAAGAAAATTTAAAATTTGGTCAGCTGCCAACTGACCTTGCCTTCAACTCTGGTGCTTTAGGTGGCATTGTTCATGTGTATGTGTGACTTGAGATGACCCTGTACATAAAGTCTATTTGTACATAGCATCCCCGGAGCAAGAGTTGGCGCCCCCTCAGCTGGCGGCTGACAGGAGTGTCGAGAGAAAATCGCCTCAGTTTTTCCCCTGAGGGTCCACCATTTTCTGAAAAAAAGTACAAAACAACTAAGACATGCAAATAATGCCAACCGTACATCATTGCAGCAATGCCATTTAGTTTTGGAATTGACATTATTGGTAACTTTAATTTGTCACAAAAAAAAATCGTGGTCAGTGCAGTGTGGACTGTAATGGTCCTCTCTTGCTGCCCTACTGTCTGCAGAGCGTCAATTTTTTTTTTTTTTTTTTTTTGTCTGTCCTGTTCCCAGGCCATTTGACACCTTTTTGACGATGGCGTCTTAGCAAGGTCCAAGCCCGACTAGTTTATTTTCATAGAGCAAGCTTTGTCAGTTCGGAGTGGCCCTTGTAGTGAGGCCATCAAGTCAATGTTAACGTCGTTCACTGCATGGTGAGGGTAGGGGGAGTAACACTGAGACACTTTTTTTTTTTTTTTTTTTTGGCGCTATAGGAAAATGATTTAAACAGTCATTCTCTGTAACCCACAAATGTAACTTGAGGTTTCAATTTGTTCAAACAGGGAAAACGAGCCAGAAAAGGCACACAAAATACAGAATGAACCCTGACTTGGGGGTAAGAAAAGAGGAAAGGAATCCAAAACTTAAATATACAATTTATTTCATTTGTCTCTTCATGCCGAATGTAAATATGTTGATTGTGGTAAAAGTGCTCGAGTGTATCCATGCTTCCACAGTAGAACGCCGTCTACCTCAGCTGAGGGGGTGGGGGGTTGTTGTGGCACGAGGCACCCAACCCTGCCCCCACTGAGCGCCAGCGCGCACTGATACCTCAGTCCCCCGAACTCTTCTTTCTACATGGGCGCGCCATCCTGACATCGCGCTTAACTGAGGGGCACAAGTGATACTTAAAAATATCCCCGACACCTCCCCGATTCCCTGCTTCCTTCCAAACCACCCCATCCCTTTCCCCTCCTCCGCAGTTTGTTTTGATCTACCTCTTTAGACACGTATTTGAAGTAGAGGCATTCTTCTACGCATTTGTTAGAATTTAGCCCCCCACCCCCTCCTTTTTGCCTCCCCATGCTTCCCCTGATATGAAATAAACTTAAAACAAATCATGTACTCTTTAGAATTGAGAATAATCGAAAGTGATCAAAAATATTTTCTTTTGCCAGTGTTTATATATACTCTTTGGCTTAATTGAAATCCTCAAACGATTATTTCTTTCTGCTTTCTATTTTTGGTGGTGTGGCTTACATGTATTTGAACTTTTGCTTGACTTTTGTGAAAAAGGTCAAATCACGTGTTTGATTTTTGCATTCAATAGTTAATACAAGAAAATAACAGTTTAAAAAAAAAAGGGCCTGCCTTTTTTGTTTCTGATTTGTAAGACTTCAAAATAGATACAAGTCCTGTCTTTTCTCCATTGTCTTTCACAGATGCTACACTCACTCGCTGATTTGGTAGCTATTTTCTTCTGTTAGCATTTCTTGGCTGTGTAATGTGGAACATCCTCCTGGTATGAGACGGATATGAGGGACTGGGTCTCTGAGTTTATTTGGAAAAGTGATCTAACTTCAGCATGATATTCCCTTCTTACCCTCTCTGCAACCATGATTGTGCCCCTTCACCTCCCCTTCACACACAGCTCCACTGTCAAATGCCTCTGAATAAAAAAAAAAATTAAAAAAAAAATTTAAATTGTCTTATTTTTAAAGATTACTGACTGTCATGCTCTAGGCTATATTGTGAGCCATGGGGTCTGATATTGCAAGAAATCTACTGAATTAAATGTAAGGTATATTGCTTTATGGCAAAAACCAGGAACACTGCTCTTCTCGTATGGGGGGGGGGGGCGTGTAATTAACTCATATTAAAGACTACAGTTTCGGCCATTTGGTTAGTTCACAACTTTATTAGAGTCCTCAGGTCAAGTTTAAAGTGAATTCCTTGAAGTAGTTTTTACATCTTACAGATTAAAATTCACTCAACTGAGAGAAGATGCACATGTCAATAGTAGTACACATTTCATAATTGGAAAACCATCTCAAGGATTTCATTCTTACGGTTTATTACTACAGTACAAGGCACAGCGCTTGGCACAACATTAGCAAAAAGCAGTTCTTCTGAGCAGAAAAGAGCCACTACTTGAACCCAAAACATCACCTAGCAGCTCCTACCTCCAATGAGGAGCCAAAACAAGGAGATCAAATGGAGCAGTGCCTCAGTCAGACATTTAACAGGCTCTTTAGTAAATCATCCTACCAATCATATACTGCTGTAGCCAACACTTAACGAAATTAAGACCGACAAGACATTGGTATTATTTACTAATATTTCTCTACAGACATGCATGTATTCCTGCTATCTTACTTTTGAATGATTTAGCATTTGTTTATGTATGTCATTTTTCTTCCGTATTTTTTTGCTTATAAGAGCAGACATGCTTGGGTGCAGCTTTGTAGAGCCTACAGGAGGCGTCTCTCAGTCAGTAGGTGATGGCTCTCCTCACTGGAGGGAAAAAATGCCTCCCTCAAACGGACCATGTGACCTCCGACCCCAGCATGGCCGCAGGCATCCTCCACCAGTGACCTACGAATGGGACGGTAAACCTTGTAACGCCTAGGAGAGAGAAGAGAGACCATGCAGGGATGAGAGGGAAAATGAGACAGAAAGAAATGGCATGTGGGCATTTTGTGTTTATGTGGAAGCGCACACTTTAAGACTAGTGAGTTGTACAAGACTACTCACTTGCAGACCAGATAGGCAATGAATGCAAAGACAGCCACCAGCACAGCGGTCGAAGAGAGCACCACCTCTGCAGTGTGTGAATTCTTGGACACTACTAGGGATGGAGAACAGCAATGAAAAGGACAGACCGAGAACATCAATCTGTCCACTTAAAACAAAAGCTGCTAGTTAAAGAGAATAGATTGTGAACATGCGTCGTATGTAAGAATAAATGTCTTTGTGTAACGGACCAGGTGTATCCTGGGACTTGTTGATGGTGACAGTGGTGGTGGTCAGGGTCAGGCTCCTGGAGTCCTCCAGGGTGATGTTGACACAGTAGGTGCCAGGCTCCGGAAATGTTCGCCTGAGATGCACTTCACACTTGGACGATGGCGGCACATCATCACACATAATGGTTTGCACCTGAGTACAGGTGTGGTCTGACACAATGGTGCAGGCTGAAATTGGGATGCTGAGGATGAAGGGATGGAAAGATGAAGGGTTAAATAAAATTACCAATCCTTTTCTTTATCTAAAACCTTTTTTTCTTTGAGGAATTACTATAATATCTGTAGGGAATAAAATATTTTCACAAATGGAATTGTTATGGCTTCACTAGATTAATCTCTAATTTCCTAATTTACTTATGATTATGAAACCTTGAGTGTCATTTTGTATCTCTATAGTATAATTAACATATATAAATTACTTAAAGGTCCCATTTTATGCTAATTTTTAGGTTCATATTTGTGTTTGGGATTTTTACTAGAATATGTTTACATGCTTTTTTTAAAAAAAAATACTATTTTACTACTTTGTCTTCATACTATCTGTTTGAATATACCTGTATTCACCCTCTGTCTGAAGCGCCCCGTTTTAGCACCTGTCTCTTTTAGCCCCCCTCCCAAATAAGCCCAGTCTGCTCTGATTGGTCAGCGTTTCAGAGTCTCTGCACCATCATTGCAGCTGGGGAATGACTGAATGACGATAATCGCACTGTAATGGCACTTTCTACCAAATGTTATAGTAACTGTACGGAACACTTGACAGCTTGTTTAAAGGCACCGTTTCTGAATATGGGCTGTGTGAATTTCTTTGTGGATTGAGCATTTTGATACTTTTCACAGTGTTAATATAACACCTTAACCTGCTTTATAATTAAAAAAAATACATCAAAGTAAAAAAAAACAACCAAAAAAACAGTTATATACTCACTTGCCCAGACATTTCACCAGGAAGCTGATGTCAGTGTTGGTCACTCTGGCAACCGACACATCCACAATGCGACTGTTTGAATGGCTGTTTAGTGCGTGCTTGGGCTCTGTGGAGAACAGATTCATGCAGTTGGTTTAGATATATAATCATCTGCTCATAACATCTATCTATAAATTGCAGGAACGTCTGTCTGTCTGTGTGTGTGTGTGTGTGTGTGTGTGTGTGATGCGCATATCTCTAGAACCGTTAGTCCGATGGATTTCAGACTTGACAGCTGTCTTGCTATGGGCATGAGTAAGTGCGGTGCCAAGTTTGACGTTTGGATTAGAAATGCAAACGATATTGTTAAATATATATCGGTAAAAGAAGCACACATTGGCTTTTGCCGCTCTAGCTCCTGGCCACTCCCCCTCTCACACTGCACACTGACTGAGCTTTGGCAGCTAAAATGTGAAATACACCCCAGACCCACAGAAATGTGCAAAGTAGCACTACTTTGGACTGTCTTTGACTTTGAATAAACAAACGACAATTCCCGAATTCAAGGACGTTTCAGAATCCCACATGTGCAAAGCACAACCAGCTACACAGTTTTTGTGGCAGACAGAGCGTGATGCCACTTATAGGATGGCTACCAGACACTGTTTTTGAATCACATCGTTGTCCGTGTTTGGGGGCGTGTTTGGTGGGAAGGTAACCTGCACACCACATGTAGAACGCTTTACAACAGCGAGGGAGGGGTGTTACCGCCTTTGACTCTTTTCCTGCTTCCAACGTTGGCTACATGATTGCTGGATATACCAAACTTACTTTTCTTCACTTTCCTGGAGCACGGGCGGATAGCTGAAAGGAACATCGCGACTGTTGTGTGGAATAAGGTTGGAGAAATAAAGGCGCTACACTTTTCCATGTCTATTTTTTTGCTAAGAAGAAATTCAACAAAAAGCCATTTGCCAAAACTAAATATCAAACAAAAGCTATAGTATAGTATAGACACTATAGTATTAAGTTGCTGTGAGCTGTAGCCTACATTCACCACTTCTAACCAGAGGCAGAATATAAAGTAATCTCGGAGATTATTCCT
Organism: Sander lucioperca; assembly: GCF_008315115.2. Taxonomy (NCBI): domain Eukaryota; kingdom Metazoa; phylum Chordata; class Actinopteri; order Perciformes; family Percidae; genus Sander; species Sander lucioperca. The sequence goes on from NC_050188.1 coordinate 21,776,623, forward strand.
TCACAGCGCTGTGCAATGTGAGAAAATCTCAGAGCTGAACCGGGCAGACACATCAGTTTTCATCAGACTCAGACTAATTAAGTATACTGCTAACAAATAACATTACCGTCGCAAAAATACCCCCGCGAATCAAATCCCCTACTTTACCGTTAACTGCCAAGCCACTAAACCTGTATGGAAATTAACACCTCTGCTGAAGTGTTAAATTTGTTAATGATCATACAACACGAGACAACACCTTCTCTCTTTCTCTCTCTCTCTCTGTGCGCGCACACACACACACACACACACACACACACACACACACACACACACACACACACACAGTCCGGTTCTGGTGGTTGATTAACGCAGATATGTGCTGATTAGCTCTCATAACGGGCCGGGTGGGTAACACACTGTGCCCTGAGTCCATGAGGCTAATGTCTGATTACTCCACATTGTCATTGTGATACTTTGTGATTACATGCTGAATCTGCAACATTCAGTCAGGTCAGGTAAATCAGTAAGTTAATAGTAGGGTATACAGGGGAGTTGCATATGAAGTGGTTTGGGGTCCTTCTGTAAGTAATTTTGGGGTACAATTTGGTTTTGATTAATTCTACAAGCAGCAATACCACAGGCTAAGCAATCGGCCCGTGTGTGTGTGTGTGTGTGTGTGTGTGTGTGTGTGTGTGTGTGTGTGTGTCCACACAAAGACATGACTACCACTAGCTATTCACCCTGCTGACTGGAGCTCTGTTCTGCTCAGTGGAGCTGGCTTTCCTTTACAACACAGTCACTTGTGTCTCTCTATGGTGTATTGGTGACTTGTTTACTTGAACATCACAATGAAAAGAATGGATTAGAGTTAAGTTAGACTTTTGGAATGGTATATATTTTACTACATGAAAACAATAATGTATCCTTCCCACTGAACTGGTTTTGTGTAATCCTCATAAAACAAGACTAAAAGTCTACAGCCATGCTAGCAGTTGGATAGGCACTGCAGTGATGCAGCAATGCTAACATTTGATAATTAGCAGTTTACACAAAGTACAGCTGAGGCTGATGTCTTTAGTTTTGCAGGTATTTTGACATAAACCAATGGACAAATGTTGACAGAGTGATGGCACTATAGGGAAAAGTCAGTGGTCACCCAAGTCATTAAGATTTATCCTATGAGAAACATAAATGTCTATACAAAATTCCAAGGCAATCCATCCAATAGTTGTTGACATGTTTCAATTTCAAACCAAAGTGGTGGACCAACCGACCGACAGACATTGCCATCCCTTCAGGCATGCCACTAAATAAATAAATGAAAAGTTAAATTGTGAACTGATCTATTATGTCCTTTTCTTTGATAAAGGATCATACTATTATAAAATGTATGACTTTTTCCAATTATATTTTAAAGCCACTATGTACAATTTAAAAATGTCTGACTTTGGCGTCATCTGGTGTTAGTATCATAAAAGACACCGCCCCCTCTCGCAGCCTACCACCTACCAATAATGGTGATGTTACCCATGAAGGTCCCATAGGCGTAGCGGTAGCACTCGTTGCTGTTGAGACGCTTGGTGCGGAGCCAGGACAGGGAGGTAGGGTTGGATTCTGGGGTCGCATTGGCAACAGTAGGGGGAAGGGGCTCCGTGGTGGGCATGCCTGTTGTCATGGCAATGGAAGAGGAGGAGGGAAGGGACTGGCTGGTAGTGGGTGGCACTAAAACAGGAAACAGGTGACAAGATATGGACTCATTGGACAAGACAATGTTTATGTAATGCAAGTATTTTATATTCAAGTTATTGGGTATCCTGCTAAGATACATGCACTTCTTTAGTCTGTCTTGCTCTCTTTCTTTCTTATACACACAACAAACACACTGTTAGCTGTGGAACTCACCGTGAGTGGTTTCCATCTTGACAGTAGCAGCATGAGTACCGGGTGGAGATGTTGGAGCCTCTGAAGGAAGAAACACAGTTATGACACAACTAGTTTTGTGAGGTAACACTTCATTGATCTCTGCAGGGAAAGTCACTTCTCGCTTTGTCTTGCCCATCAACGTCAGACTGCAGGACCAGTTGTGTAACAGCAGTGATCCGGTGTCCTGGCCAATGTTAACAGCATCAATGCTTGCCCAGTTTCAGTTCATCCAAATTATTAAAAAAAAAAAATGTTCTTCCTGACATCTTGTGATATGTACCATGCTGATAGTTTTGGTTTAATTTGCCCAAGATTTGCTATAACCTTCCCTGAGATGTGTGCTCCCACACTTAAATAAAATGGAGGTAAATATGCTAAAGGCATTGAAAAATTACATTTAATAACAGCAGTTACTAGAAAGTACTTTATTGGAACTACTTTCTATGATTGACTGAATGGTCCTTAAAAATCTCAAAACCTGGGAAAATAAAACCCGGTTTTGATGCCCATCTGTATGTGTCCAGTACCTGTGGGAGGTGGAGACGTGGAGGTCATCTGAGTCGGGGTGGCAGAGGTGGGCGGACACTCTACAGGGAATGCAGCCTCCACCACCAGCTTCACACTCATGCTCCCCAGTGCGCTATAGCTGTGTGTGGTCACTTCGCGGTGTGTCACCAGCTGGTTGCCATCTCTGAAGTCCCAAATGTAGTCAATTGCGGCTGCGGTTTTGAGGTAGCCGCTGGGGTCATGGAGCTGGACTTTGAAGACCACGTCCTCACCACGAAAGAAAACATTCTGAGACTGGTTGACCGCAGACTTCTGGGAGATCTTGACTGCCACTGGGATCTTATCTAAGAGAGAGTGTGTAAGGGGAGTAATAAATATTCATTCTCAGTATGTTAGGCTGAAGCATGCTGACGGATAAAGTTGTATGAGCTGAATGTGTGAGTTTGTCTCCACCTGTGACGTAGAAGACGGTGTTGTCAGTCGTGAGGGGGCTGTACTTCCTGCGCTCACGTTTCTTGTAGACCATAACCTCCATGACCTCTGCCCCCAGAGGGATGTTGGTGGTGTTGATGGTCAAACTGGAGGAGGAGCCGTCACATGTCTCGTAGTACTGGCCTGAAGACCGATGGAGAGTAAAACTTTTACTTGCTTTGTTTTTGCATGTGCATGTGTGCAAATCATAGACTGCATAAAATGGTGCAAATCTGTAAATCTGCGTGTCTCACCCATTGCGTGCCACACGTAGACATAGCTCTTGCGGCTCCAGTCGTTGCTCTGAGGGAAGGGCTTCCCATCGGGAAACACATTGCATTTTGTCAAGTCCGTACACTTTCCAAAGCCATAGTCATCCAACCAGGAAGTCCAGGTGTACACGTAGCCAGAACGCACCTGTCCATTAGCTAGTCAGAAAAGAAGAGAATGAAGTTGAAATTAAAGCGGCAATAATTTATATTTTTATATCAACAATAGGTCAAATTACTACTTGTTATTACTTGTAATGTTACATTCCATAGATAATGATCTCCCAACATTGCAGTTCTCCCCAGCTTCTATGGACAATTTAAGTCTCTTTCAGCTCATTGTTTTGGTTTTAAAGCCTGCAATTTTAATGTTTCGGTTCAGTCTCACCATCCTTGTTTCTAGCAGCAGCGAGCAGCTGTTTTCAGCAAAATATTTTCGATATTCCTACTGTACGCTACCTGCTTAGCACCAAACAGCAGACAGACACAGTAAGCGACTAGCTGGTAAACATACTGGAGTATTTAGCAGCTAAAAAGCCAAGTCTGTCCTCCCCCCGAACAATGCCCACATAAATCGTTTGTTAAAGCAGCAATTACGACTTATATTTACGTTTAAAATGGCCGCGCCATCTAGTGGCTGTAGTAGTTATGACAGGAGGCTCGGGAGCAGAGCAGAAAGTAAGGTCACAAAGTATGACCCCTATTTTCCACCACGTGTGTCTGTGCTGTGTTCTGGAGGCGCCACCCCCGCAAGCAATCGCGGCCATTCAAGTCAATGCTTGATATTCCACCACCTGAATCATCTCCGCTAAAGATATGTGCCAGGTCGCACTTTTTTTTTGTTGCAGGGTGGTGGGGGAAGACTTATGAATATTCAGTGGTGAACTCATCCCTGATTGGCTCGCCCTGACATTCTTACTCTAACCATAACCATTCCCACTCCTCTTGCCTTAACCTAACCAACACAACCAGAGCAGGCAACGAGTACTAGCCATTCAGGGATGAGTTCCCTAATGACTATTCATGAGTCTTCCCCTACCACCCTGCAAAAAAAAAAATAGGCCTCCCAGTGTGGTATGGCATGTGGTGGAGGATGGAAGGCAGCACAGATGAAAATCCGGGTAAGAACGCATACGCCTCCACCTAAGGACGGAGGTTGGGGTGGTGGAATGGTCAAACAAACACAGGACTTTCACCCAGGGGACTGGGGTTTGTGTCCCGTACAAAAAAAGTAAATGGTGAGGTTTTTATAGGTCATGTTTTGCGTCACGTGCGTAACCGGAAGTGAAGTAACGTCTGATTTTAACCCAAGCCACAATCTTTTTCTAAACTCAACTAAGTAGTTTTGTTGCCTAAACATAACCAAACTGCGACTTACATTCACCAAGTGGGCAGAAACAGGAGTCCAAATGAATGTGAGTATTGCCCTTTTGTCTGCTGGATGTGTAAAAAGGCAAATATTTGCCAACATGTCAACTTAATAAGGTGTCGATTTGGTGTGTACAGTTTGTTGTGCTGCCACCAAGTGGCCAAAAAAAGAATAAATGCTGTTTTAAGTGTATTTGTGAAGCCATTTTTTTATTACTACACTCCTGTGGTGTAGTATGCATACTATCTGTCTAAAAGGACGCAGTGCGGTGTGGTGGACTGCGATGATGTAATGTGTTTGTGGGCGTGGCCTGGCTTTTTGGCAGCACCTGAGGCCTCAAGCTCCGTACCATCTTCACAGTGCTCATCCCATACGATGTTCCCACTGGCATCCTCCTTCTGGCATGGTGGGTACTCCAGCTTCGCGGTGAAGGAGACGCAAGAGCCGTTAAGAGCCGGACTGTCGCTGGTCAGACGAACCTTAGGTTTACCTGCAGAAAAGTGGACGATCCAGGTGAAAAACTCCAAACACAACAGGAAGAATTCAGAGGAGAAAGATGACTTAACTCACCTTTGTGGTGCATGAGCTCATTTGGCTTTGGGTTTAATGGAGGGTAGAGGTAATCATCCCATGGGTTGGTGTCAGGATCCCAGCCAGGGATTGGTGGAATTGGAAATGGTAACTTCCCTGCTACTGCATGTTTGTGTGGGAACATGTCGCCATATGCTGGAGAGAAAACAAAGCACATTATAAAGGTGCACTATGAGTTCCTGCATTCAAAGTAAATACCAAACAAAACAGAGCAAGCTCGCCCTTCCCCACATGTTTCCGTAACTGTCATGACTAACTGACTAACTGTCACTAACCCCCACCCCCTCCCCCAACCATCTTGTCTGTGATTGGCTGGAGTGGGTTGTTGTATTTTGGTGCACAGCCTGTGCCTCTAGTGTTTGTTTGACGTTTATGACCCCTGTGTTGTCTCCCGAGACCGGGCTTTTTTTTACAGTGTATTCAGGGGGCAGGCAGCTAGTGGATCAAGGAGAGATGCCTACGATTTGAGACAAAAATGAAATCACACTGAAACCATGCAGGAACTCATAGTGCACCTTTAAGACTTTTCAGGCCCCTTAAAATGTTGTGAGGATCACTGAGAGAAACTGAAACTTAGGATGGTCCAGGGTCCCCTAGTGAAAACTTGTTGTTTTTTAGTTAATTGTGCACATTTAGAAGCATGTATTGGAATGTTTCCTTACCTGTATTTTGAAAATACTATTCACAGAAAATGTCTTCATTACTGTAATTCAAGAACTGCTTAACTGAAGTTTATTTTGCAACTTGAATAATGTATTTCTTATTTTGTAATAAAAACCTTTTTTTTTTTTTTTTTATCATGACAGGAAATATGTCTGTTGTGTCACCTAAGATGCAATGTAAAAAATAATGAAAACAAACTTATGACACCTAAAATAACTCATTTATTTACCCCCTACTTGAAGTGGAAATCCTTTTGAGGACCAGCCTTCTAAATAATAATAATAATAATAATAATGAGATCAGGTTTTGTAAATATGGTAGATGTGTTAGTAAATGCAGATGGAAGGCTATAGCATAGCTGTTATGTGAGGGAGATGTCCTCACAGCGGCTTTTGACACAGTGGACCATGCAGTCCTCTCTCGCCTTGATCATTGTGTAGGCATCCGTGGCTCTGCACTTAAATGGTTTAGCTCCTATTTGGCAAATAGGAGCTTTTCTGTCATGCTTGGTGACCTCTCCTCGTCAGCTGCTCCTCTCTCTTGTGGGGTACCCCAGGGTTCCATTCGTGTCCCCATTCTGTTTTCTTTATATATGTTGCCTTTAGGGGCTATTATAGGCAAGCACAACCTATCATTTCATTGTTATGCAGATGATTTGCAAATTGATTTGCCTATGAAAGCAAATGACAGTGTCACACTAAACTCCCTGCTTAGTTGTATTAATGATATTAAGTTGTGGCTTTCACAAAACTTTCTTAATTTGAACGAAGATAAAACTAAGTGTATTATTTTCAGTACTTCAGACATGCAAAATGGTCCAGCTTTGAGTTTGGGAGCTCTGGCATCATACACTAGGTCAGCTGTCAAAAATGTGGGGGTTACTTTTGATTGCAGCATGAAATTTGACAAGGAGATCAGTAATGTTGTTAGAATGAGCTTTTTCCAGCTTCGTCTCTTGGCTAAAGTTAAGCCTTTCCTGAGCAGGCATGACCTAGAAAAGGCTGTTCATGCCTTTATTAGTTCAAGGTTGGATTACTGTAATGCTCTTTATGTTGGTCTGAATCAGACCTCCATCTCACGCCTTCAACTTGTTCAAAATGCTGCTGCTCGCTTTTTAAGAAATACATCTAGACGTGCACACATCACTCCTGTTCTCTAGACCCTACATTGGCTCCCTGTGCGTTTTGGAATAGATTTTAAGATCTTGTTTGTTTTCAAGGCCTTAAATGGCCTGGCCCTGGAGTATTTGTCCGAAATTTGAACTTTGCGTGAGCACAACCGGTCATTGCGGTCTTCAAATCAGCTGGTTTTAGAAGTCCCAAGGTCAAGGTATAAACGGATGGGTGATCAGGCTTTTGCAGTTGCTGCCCTCAGACTCTGGAACAACTTACCCCCTGATATTCACACTATTACGGATGTAGCTCTTTTTAGGTCCAAACTCAAAACCTATTTGTTTAGACTGGCTTTTAATACATAGTAGTGGTGTGACAATTTCACCCTCCTGTTTCTTTGTAACCTTTTCTGATTTTATTGTGTCATATGTTTCATTCTTTTTATTGTATGATATGTTGTTTTATGCTTGATTCATGATGTAAAGCACTTTGGATACCTGCTGGTTGCTGTAAAGTGCTATATACATACATTTTGACTGATTGATTGATTGATTGATTGATTGATTGATTGATTTTCATAATACCAGATAATGTCTGGCCCTATCTTGAAGGAATTTATCTGATCCTACCAAGTGTGTTTTAATGGTTAATTATATTGTTATCTCTAACTCCATGCCTATGTTTCTGGCTTCTGTCTTAATTTAGACTTTCGCATAAATGACATACTTTAACAGATGGCAGACGAAAACAACAAATTATCTAGTTAATATGTGATTTAATTAAAGGGGAAAACAACATATTTGCGTAAGCAGACATCTGTGCAGATAAAAATATATATATAAACATATAACTACATTATGCAGTTGTAATAGGCTAATAATAAAAACATGTTTTCATATTTTTATGAATATAAAATCGTTTCCTTTGATAGTTTTCTGATCGGAGAACGACAGCCATGCAGGACACGCGCCTTAATTAAACTCATGGGACTCTGAGTGCAGCTGATCAGGTATTACAGAAACTAGGACGCAAACATCGAAAGTAAAGTTTTACATTTAATACAATTGTTAAGTCAAGGCCCATAAGATTAAATCATTTCTGTGATTTCAGTGTGAATATTTGAATTTAAGTAGCTACATTTAGTAAATAGCCTTTATGAGGAGTATGTTAATGATTCTGAGATCCCGTCAGATTTTTACTGTTTAAAATACGGTATTGTAACTTCAATTAGATTCGCTGAATAAAGCAGCACCACTTACTTTTGCGTCCATCCGCTTGAAAAATAAAGCAAGCACAAATCAGTAGAAAAACGTATCGCAAGGCTTCCATTTCCCCTCCTTAGCAAGGAAAATTGTGATCAATATATTTTCAAAAAAACTCCCAAAATATCTAATAATAAGGTGTTCACCGACACAGCTTGTCCCTCTCTCTGCTCGTCCAGCTCTCCCAGTGCTTCCCCCCTGCTTGTCCTGATGTTTTATAATTTAATCTGGGGGCCGCTGAGCGCACAAACATGTGATGTTTCTTAACAGGACGCATCTCATTCCTCATTAGTGTTTTGGACGTAGGAAACTCATGAGAGACGAGATGCGCGCGGACACGCTATTTGTGCACGCCCCCTCTCCCTTTGCCCTGATAAGAAATTATTAAGGCTTTTAATTCGAAGGATCTTTTATTTATTCAGTAATCCTAAATTATTACTAATGTCTATGTACAGGCACACTGACTCATGATTTGCCTATTTTGAAAATATGATAATATTTGCGATATTCACTCAGTCACTCACTTGCGATGTCGACGACAAATTTCTCTCAATACTTTTATTTATGAGAGTTTATTTTTGTCCGCAATTTACAGGATTTAATTCTGAAATTCTGATATATTAGGCTATAGGTTTTGTCATCATTTCAAGGAAATTGCACTTGTTTTGCCCCTTTCCTGATTGGAGAAAGATGTTAAATAAAAGGGACAAACATGGGATGACAAACATGGGATATATATATATATATATATATATATATATATATATATATTGATTAGGGGTTGTGTGTTTGTTGAATCCTACCCAGATCGTCTTAAATGTCCACGTGTGACAGTTGAGCACATGATACATTTGTCTCATCGAGCTGTGTCACGGTGAGACGCACCGCACACGGGTGCGTGAGTTGAGAGGTCCGAGCGGGGTTATTGCGCCACAGCTGCACTCCTAAAAGCAGAAGGAAAGCGTATGATGTGCAGCCGAGTTGCGCGTTCGTTTTCAACACAGTCCAACATGTGATTAACGCCATTATTCCAGCGGGTCTTCTGCTGTCACAGGGAGAGTTTGGAAACTGCAACAAAGGGCTCCCAAACTGCAAACTGACATCTGACTCACATTTAAGTTGCTGTTCAATTTCTGTTTTTCATCAATCCTGCGACACAGAGAGAACAGTCTGATTTGTGATCAGAAAAACATCTATTGTGCGGAAATTATGGAAATCACAATATTTAATTCACAAGTAGACTAACCAATGAAACTTTAAATTGCATTGTGAATGCACACAACATTGTGAATGTAGACACAAGCAATTATCTGTTAGCCCACCGTTTTACGAAACAAAAGAGGAAGAGAGTGATTTCTAAACTTTGAAACAGATAGCAACTTAATATAGCCTACAGCGTAGAATAAATTATAATGCCTTATATCAATAGTTATTATAATGCCTTTATAATTGGTTATTGATTATCAATTGGTATCAAGAATTAAACAAAGAAATCCATGACTTTCATATTTACCGAGAAAAAGCTATACGTTATCAAAATATAAGGTGATAATACTGTTTTGTGTCTCCCTCGTGCTTTATGATTACTTATGAATCCATTTAAATTATTTCTTAAAGTCCAGCTGTTTGGAAATCAAATCCATAAAAGAGCTGTAAATTCTTTGCCATCTTAAGGTCTGATAGACTTTGTTGGCATTTCTGTGACATTATTGTCATTAAGAGCTGATAAAGTCAGTCGGACGAAACACAGTTATTGATGTTACTAAATAGTTTCCATGTGGTCTGAAATAATCAGTGATGCCAATATTCGCGAGGCATGTTCTGGGAAACATGAATGAATGTCTGAAACAAAACATCAAATATTGAGATTGATTCGTTCATTTCATCTCCATGACAACTGAGCAAACTCCGTCCACTGATGAAGGCCACAATGTGACCGAAAGCTCTGGAAGAAATCCAGTAGGCTAGGTGAACCTTGAATTAATATTTTCTTTTGTCAGAGAAACATGACATGTAGGAAAAAACAACGCCAATAGAGGGCAGCCCTTTCCAAGATATGGTTTACACACACACACACACACACACACACACACACACACACACACACACACACACACACACTCACACACACACACACACATCCAAGCAGTAACATAAATTGACAAACAATTAAGCCTAAACAGTAGGCTATTCTTTAGAACTTATGGCTACAACTATTATTTTCATTATTGATTCATTTTCTGATTATTTTTCTCAATTATTTGATCAATCTTCTAGTCTATGTTATGTCTGAAATGTCCATCACTGTTTCCCAGATTCAAAGTGTCTTGTTTTGTGGAAAAGCCAGGGTTAACAATCACAGAAGACTAAAAAAATAATAATTCAGAGTTGAGAAGCTGGAATCAGTTAATTATTTACATTTTTACTTCTAAACTTAGTTCTATAACTAAATGATAATAGTAATAGTTTTGGCTTGAATTAAATGATAAATCAAAGTAGAATCTCGTGTGTCTCTTCTTTATCAGCACACAGCAGACATCACTGGTTGTAAAAGAAAAATGAATGAACAACAATCCAACCCAGAAATGCAATGTGCAGCCAAAAGTTACTGTTATTCTCGCTCTCTTTCGCTTTCTCTATTGTTTCTGTGTGCGTGTGTGTGTGTGTGTGTGTGTGTGTGTGTGTGTGTGTGTGTGTGTGTGGGGAGGATACATGTGAGTACTTGTCGTGCCTTCTCATTTACAGCTCTGGCTTTTACTCGGATGGTGGAATGTAGGCACATTCCTGAGAATGTGGACTGGACCCTGGACTTTCGGTGTGTGTCTGTATTTGTGTCCATAAGTGTGTGTGTCCCTGCTCCTTTGGTGTTGATCTGTGTGTCTGCAAATGTGCTGGCAGTGGAAACTTCAATTCTGTGTGTTTTGGCTGCAGGATGGAACATATGGGAGTGTTCACTGTGCAGCAGTGGAAATACATGAATACTTCTTCCTTTTCAATCTTGAGGCCTAAAAACATTATTTCCACAAAAAAAACACAAGTCAAGAGCTGGTCACTTCTAACTCTCTTTTCTGTCTCTGTGATCTTTCATGTCTCTTTCATTTCCACCCTCTTTGCAGCAGCCTAATCTTGTTGCTCTTCTCACCCTCTAAAGCCCTCCTTTGCTCTTTCAACTTCTCAATTTGTCTCTGCAGGTGTCCCTCTTCCTCCCTCCTCTGTGTACTGTAATCACAATCATCAGAAGCCATTCAGCCCTGTTATCCAGAGCAGAGGGGAGGTGAGTGTCTTTGTGTATAATGACAAGAAGGCAGGGAACTGCTAATCCCACCCAATCACCCAGACAGTCACCACCACCACCACTACCAGGACGGGGAACTGGTCTCTGACTGCAGCCAAACTGGCTCCAAAGCCCCACTGGCTGCACTGCCAAGTTGAATGCAGTGGCCTTTCACAGCTCCAGTCAACAGAGAACAGAACAGAGCTTGTGAAGCAGGCTGACACAGATGGTCTTCATTTCTAGTGATGTGTTGAAGAAAAATAAAGTACAGTCTGACCTTGTTGGCCATCACCATAAAGAAAGTATCACCCTGAGGTAACTTGGGAAATGCATTAGGAAATTAAGCCCTTTCCATTGATATCCTTGAGCTTTTGGGCGTTTCCCCTGAAACGTTTCATAATTCGATGTTGGTGCCACTTGCTGTGCAGGCTGTGTCATTGTGAAAAAAAACGTAGGTAAAAACTATTTTCTACTTGTCAAAAAAAATCAAACTGTGACGGACTGATGTCTTAGTCTCCACTCAGTTGAAAACAGCAGCTTGGGCTGCCAAGATCTCTTCGGAGAACCGGGGAGATCGAAGCTGCGACCGCCCCGCTTCCCGGCACCGACAGACGGTCATGGGACTGCGAGGCCTGCCGCCAGCTGGCTGGAAAGAGCATCTTTTGATGTGTGGCGCACCGGGGAGACGCTCTCGCACGCACGCACGCACACACACACACACACACACACACACACACACACACACACACACACACACATACATACTGAAGGAAATATAAAAACACTGTCTCATTCCACTGCAATGTGGGCTTATTTACTTGTTTGTGGTGGGAGACATAGTTTTGAAATACGGAGCGCCATATCAAAACTAAATAGCCCCAAAGACATTCAAATCCCTAAATAGACTTATTTTAGTGATGCAACATTGTAAAACATCATCATAATCATGACTGACACTTTGTGTGTGGGAACTAGAATTCTAGTTTTTTAGTAGCCTATGTCTAAAAAGGTGTTTTAATCCTGTTATCATCTGAACTATTGACATTGTGATTAATACGTACTGTGTGTATATGTTTATACTTATATTGTTTATATCTTTTTATCCTTCTTATATTTGTATGTGTGACATGCTCCAACAACACCATGACAAATTCCTCGTATGTGCAACGTACTTGGCAATAAAGCCCTTTCTGATTCTGATTCTGATTCTGATTGCTCATTGGATCAACTCGGCAGGTGTAGTGGTGTAGGTGCAGTGGTGTAGTCCAGGGTATACGCTGGTATACGGCGTATACCTACTTATTTTTCAGTCAGCATTGCGTATACCCACTTCTAAATCCCCCCTGATGCGCACCATTCAGTAATATCTGTGAGCCAGATTGCCCATTTTTTCCTCAAGGATAGTGAAGCCATGACCCACCCTCCTCTGCCTCTAATTTGCTGGTACTCGCTGCTTTCACTGATTAGATTGGTTAACTTTAGGCATGAGGACTGATGAGCCAATCAGAGGCAGAGTAGGGCGGGTCATGCCGAGGAAAATATCGCTAATACCTCAGGTGCCAGTGAAAAAGAACAAAAAAAAACCTCAGGTGCCGGTGCCACTTGACTACGATAACGGCAGCAGACCAAACAACAGCTGAAGAAATAACACAAGCGGCGGTGTGCCACCCCAGTTGATGGAAGACATAATTCTGAGGTAAGTTTTAAGGTGGTTTCCAAATCAATCATTATTTTAAACTACTGGCAAATTGCCAGTGGCAATATGACTGCACATTTAGAGGAGAAGAGATAACATCATGTTTGCCTCATGATAAATACATTTTACATTCATCCAGGCTGCTTGTGTGACCAGTAGTAACTACAAACTGCTCCTAATCAAGTCATGATCATTTTATAATAGTGAGCAAGTAGAAATGACAGATTTTTGGGTAAACTAAATCATAGTCTTACATGTCACTGTTTCTAAAACAGGGCTTTTTTCTGGACTACTTTAGAAAAAAAAAAAAAAAAAAAAAAAAGGTGAAAACTGAGAGTATACCCACTTCTCCAGGGACCACTACACCACTGTGTAGGTGGATGTATCAGGTGCATCCTCAAGCCGTTAAATAGGCTATAAGCTTAATTTTACGCGGGCTTTAGGACCGCGGGATGAGCTGGATGAGAGACAAAGTCCGCGCACCTCCACCATAAGAAAAAGTTAAGGGGTTGTCTTGAACCTGCCTTGTCTATCACTCGTGTCCCAGGTCTGGTGCTTCATGGAAGCAGCGCTACACTCCAAAAGACTGATGGGCGAGTTATTTCTTTTTCTACTTTTTGGATAATCCCTGTAGAGTGTCATCATTTTGGTAAAATGTAGCCGATTTCAATGTTGAGTGAAAGCTCAAAAATGGGGAAGTCAAGGCAGTACTGGGACAACTTCGTACCCCCTTCTCCTCTGCACTCTTCATCATGAGGCTGTCGGGCAGAGCTATAGCTGTCCGGAGGAAGGTGCTCTGCCTGTGGCTGCTGCTCCTCGGGTTCGCCCTGGTTACGCTCGCGCTCTCGGACCTCTTAAACCGGGACCGGGACCACAGTCGTCAGAAACCTGTCCCTCCTCTCCGCCCCCTCCAGCGGATTCCCAATGCACCGGACCTGGAGGTCATCGTGGACTCCCGGGACCCTGCATTAGAGCTCGGTGTCGATCTCGCCCCGCTAAAATCTTTGCAAGAGGACCAGCTTTTATTCGTGCCGTCGACGCAGGACTCTAAGAACCCGCAGCAGAAGAAGGAGAGTTACAAGGTGCTTCTGCCCGGAGCAAATAAAGCTACCCGGGCCCCTGCGACTCCGACGCACGGTAAAATGGGGAAAGCAGTGCGGCTACACCTGGAGGGTATGGAGAGGGATATGGAGTTGTCTGCCGTGCAGAAGTACGGTTTCAACGAGATGGTCAGCGAGAGGATTTCACTCCATCGCAGGCTGCCCGAGGCGCGCCATCCTGAGTGAGTGCAATTAGATTAGATTAGATTAGATTCAACTTTATTGTCATTGTGCAGAGTACAAGTACAAAAACAACGAAATGCAGTTTGCGTCTAACCAGAAGTGCAAAAAAGCAGAAAAGTGCAATGTGATACAAAGTGTAGACAGGTGGCGCATAGGCAGGACAGGAAATATATTGCAGTGTTATAAGAGCAGACTAAATATGACTATGTAATATGAACAGTGTATGAACAACATGTACAGATATGTGCAATGTAGTAGCAGTGACATTATAATAGTAGTAAGAATAATATAGATATGCAGTGTATTAGCAGAATATATAATAAGAAAAACAGAATAAATACGGATATTCTGTATGAACCATATAGACAGATATGTACAGTATAGTACAGCTATGTACAGTGTGATAATATTATAAGAGTATGTAGTAGTAATGCGCAGTGTCCAAAGAGCACGACTGAAAAGATACACTAAAACCTTTGCGCTGAAATGTCCCCACTTTGGAATTAAAACACATTCAAAGTTTATGAAGTTGTAACTTCGACATAGTGAATGTGTTTCCTACTTAACAGGTGTTTGGGGGGACAGTACAGCGAGTCGCTGCCGTCTGCCAGTGTTGTTATCTGTTTCCATGACGAGGCTTGGTCAACGCTCCTGCGCACCGTGCACAGCGTGCTGGATACTGCACCCAAACTGCATCTGCAGGAGGTTCTGCTGGTTGACGACCTGAGCCAGCACGGTGAGTTTCTCTGAGTCCACATCCACCCATCCATCCACTTGACCTGTGCTGACCACATGTCCATGTCTTTGTCACTGTTCACCTCTCAGGTCACCTGAAGAGTGTGCTGAGTGAGTATGTGTCTCATCTGGACGCGGTGCGTTTGATTCGCAGCACCAAGCGCCTGGGCGTTGGAGGATGTCGTACACTGGGCGCTGCCAGAGCTGCAGGGGAGGTGCTGGTGTTTATGGACTCCCACTGTGAATGCCAGAAGGGCTGGCTGGAACCACTGCTGGAGAGAGTGGCCCAGGACAGGTGCTATTTACTCTAATAATGTACAAAAGTAATTAAAAGCAGTGCAACATTATTTTATTCCAATGCACCATTCCTATAATCACACTAATTGTAAATTGCTCTGTTGGTTGAATGCCAAAAATATAAAATGTAATGAGTTTTGTAATGAAGATAATTAAGGTCCAGATAAACATTTGGTCTGAAAAAAACAACCCAGCAGCTGTGCCCAGCCTCTGTCTGTCTGTTCTGCTTTTTGACAGAACCACTTGAGAGAAGTGAGACGATGGAGGGTTCAGAGTGATCAGTTGTCCTTACTCATTAGTAAGGCATGGGATACATGTGGTGTGTGTGTGTATCCAAAGCTCAGCTCTCATGATTTGGCTCTAGTCTTGTGTCTCAGGCTGCCTGCAGTGTGGCTCTAATTAGACAATTAGGCTGAACTGCAAGACCTGGAATCTGCAACGACTCAACTCTCTCAGCCACATGTTTGACCCTTCTCCTATTTCTTGCTTTTTTCTCCCCTTTAATCTCTTCATTCCATTTCCTCTGAGCATCACATCACACATGGCCTCTTGGGGAAAATATTTTAAATGACATATGTGAACCAGAACACACTTTGAATAATAAGTGAAAATGTAACCAGAGGAGGCTGGTTAGGACTTATACGTAAAAGGTTCTTATCCTTAAAAAGCTTTTACCGACAGGAACATGCTTCTCATTCATGACACCAACCTTAGTTTGAATCACCCTTCTTGATAAATGTCAATGAAAAAAGACACTTTTGACTATAAAAATGACTTTTCAGATGAATGTGGCATCTCTGTGCAGGACCAGAGTGGTGTCCCCCATCATTGATGTGATAGACTGGCAGACCTTCCAGTTCAATGCCACCCAGTGGCCAGTTAGGGGTGTGTTCGACTGGAGACTGAACTTCTACTGGGAATCTAACCCTCAGCTGCAAGATAAGGAGTCAGACTCAGCTGTTCGACCTGTGCAGTGAGTTTACAGCAAAATGATGTCAGATGGGCTTTCATGACACCAGTATATACAAAAGTTTTACTTAAAAGTAATGTTGAGAGAAGCCTAAGAGAAAACACTGAGCAAATTTGCTTTTATATTTTTATGTTTATGGGGGCAGAATTGATGGTAACACTTTATAATAAGGGTGCAAATCATATACTTAAGTAATGCATAACTCATGATGATTCAATGCATGCATTAATGCACAATGTATCATAAATTCCTGTTGCTCACCATTAACAAATGATCAAGTCACCATGACTTCAGGTGATTAATTCACACTTATTAGGTCATCTGTTAAGAAATGTTAATTCACAGTTATTTCATACATTCATTAATATGCAAATAAAATTGCATAAATTCCTCTTACATAAAAAACAATTTTAGGACCATGCATTTGCTTAGCCTCTTTGATAAAAAAGATTTGTTTTAAATTGTGTTTGTGTTGTTGTTCAAACCAGTAGAGCTTAAACATGTCTGATCATTCCCCTCTATTTTGTCAATTGGTACCTGCTGGATAATAATTGCACTTTGCTTTAAGTGCTCATAGCTCTTTAAAATATATAACCTTTGACAAGGAGTGTGATTTGTTTTAAAGGGTCACATGCCAAAAAGGGAAGGAACCATTGCTCTGCTGTGATCTGTGTGTCCTTGCTAACTAAAACTTTAATACTAAAGTTTGTAATATCTCTCTGCTCCAGTGACACCCAGATACATTTCTGTCTTTTCTTGGCCAGTAAAGTGATGCTGATTCTGTCTCCGCCAGGAGCCCAGCGTTAGGAGGTGGAGTTTTGGCCATCGACAGACATTTCTTCCAGAGTGTGGGAGCCTATGACCCTGGGATGCTGTTGTGGGGAGTGGAACAAATTGAGCTGTCAATCAGGGTAAAGAAGAAAACTAAATCAACTTTCCATTCAAATCCTCCCATTCACATCCTCACACAGGACAGAGAGAAAATGTTTTTGTTTTTCACCCTAAGTCACATAAGCTTTTTTTTAAGCGATGCTTTGGCTGATTCAGTTGCCTTCTGTCAGGGCCTCAGGAATGTTGTGCTGCGACATGATACCTTTTGCAAATGGAAATCTCAGGTTTAATAGTGGTCTGGGAATGTCTGGGCCGGTTGACAAATGCGCAAGTTTGAGAAGAAAATGTTACTTGACCACTTGTTTTTCCATGATGACCATTAAGAATCATATTTTGGAATTGTAGCATGTTATATGACAGTTTAAAAGGGGAAATGGTGCGGTTTATTGAAATAAAATCAATATGCAGCTTGCAAAACAAAAGATCATTTATACTTATCATACTCTCCTGCTGCTTTACAGCAAAAGGCACACAAACACAAAAACTACAGGGTTATAAACCTTTTTTTTTTTTTTTTTACCGTTCCTGTTATAGGTGTGGTCATGTGGGGGTTCCATGGAGGTGGTTCCCTGCTCCCGTGTGGCCCACCTAGACCACCACCACCTGCCTTACCGCTTCTCAGACCAGGAGCTGCTTCAGAGAAACAAGATTCGGATTGCAGACACCTGGATGGACGCATACAGGAAGATCTTCTATAGGAGAGACACTCTTGCTCATTTCATCAGGCAGGTGGGTATGTTTGGTGTGGATATTGTGTGGATATATGTCATCAAGAGGTTGATTGGTGAGTTTACCAAATATAAAATAAAAAAAATCTAAGGACATCATTGTTCTCTTATTTGTTCAGTCTGAGAGCCCCAACATCACAGAGCGTCTGCAATTAAAGAGAAGTCTGGGCTGTAGGAACTTCCATTGGTACCTGACTACAGTTTATCCACAACTTTACATCCCCCAGGACAGACCTGCACTGTCAGGCGAGGTAGCACACACACACACACACACACACACACACACACACACACACACACACACACACACACACACACACACACACACACACACACACACACACACACTACTCAGTGATGGACATGTCAGGCTAATGTGTCCCATTTGTGCCTGTTTGAAGTTGTACAATGTCGGCACTGGCAGCTGTGCAGACCCTCGAGGGCAGGGGCTGCAGGGTGGGGCCATGAATGTAGCACCGTGCAGTGGGACGGGCAGCCAGGTAACCATGACAACAGTTGTGAAAATGACAGACAGAGAGGTAACACACAGTGGCAAAGATGATCTCTCTTGTCATCGCAGCACTGCGATCTAAACTCTGAGTTTGAAGTGCGATGTGATCCCATGGGGGCTTTGTGTTTGGACGCCAAGGGAGAGATGGTGGTCCTATCTCCGTGCCCCATACACCGACCACCAACCAGCAGATTCCAGTGGATGTTCATAAAGGTAAGGCAGAGAGTTAAACTTGTTTTGTTATTTATGTGAATAGATGTAAATATGTTCACAGTGGCCATTAGGCTAACTCAGAGTGTCTGTTTTCTGCTTCAGCTGAGTGGTCAACTCGTTCATCAACAGTCCCAGTTATGTCTGGAGGCTGTAAAGGAAGGAGGGCTCCCACAAAGCATCCCAAAAAAAGTCAACACCCATGCCAGGACAGGAGGTCTCTTCCTGCGCCCCTGCACCCATCACCCCAGACAACAGTGGCACTTTGAGCAACTAGTAGCTCCTAAAGGTGCCTGATACAAAAAGCAGAGGGATCATCAAAAATGTACTTAGTGGCATACAGTAGTGAAATGGTCGTAGGAAAATACACAAAATATAACTTTTTTGCTCCACTATGCCACTTGTTCCTGTTTTAAGGAATGCAAATACAATTTATTCTGTTAAATAATAAACAACGGAATATCTAAAAAAAAATAAAATACAAGATATGATTATGTTGAAACAAAGTCTTTATTTAAAAGTGCATTTTTTAGGAATACATATTATTGTATTTATGTACATTTAATCATATACAGTGTGAAAAACATGTAGAGAAAATTATCTCGAATGATGTTTTACTTTAGTAAATGCTTTCATGAATTCACGTGTGAATGTTTTTGTGTGCGTTATTCAGCAGAATCACATTAAAAACCGATACATCTCTATTAACTGACCTCAGGTTGGATGGAAATTATGAAGGAGAAGCATCAAGTAGACAGTACCAAAAAGCTGTCAATTGTAGATTTTAGTCTATTAGATAGAATTTGTTCTGGAATGAAACTGGAACCCCTACACCACCAGTGCACCCTTCCTCTGTCATAAAACATCTGAAAAAAAAAGATATAAAAGAAGATTTGCACTGAAAAGTATAACTTCCTGTAATATAGCCTACATGCCTACAGTTAAGCGAGCACAGCTATTTAATGAAGGACCTAAATGGTTTTGGAAAGACACATTCAAAAATCATATAGGGCTATAATATTCAGGTGTCTACATAGTTTTGGCCATGTAGTGTAGTGCTGCAGGACAGGTATTAAAGTCCCTGCAAACCCAGGTGTTTCTTATTCAATTAATTAGATGTCTACTCAGCGGAGCTATTCATTCACATTTTGACTTGTCATAGTAAAAGCACAGGTGAAAAAAACTAAACATTATTCTGTTCTGTTCAATTGTCCCATTAGTTTATCGGTGTTTTAAGCCCCCAATGTCTCCTTCCAGGCAGCGCTGCCTGGAAGGCTCTAGGATTAGGCAATGGTTATGGTTATGGTTATGGTTATGGGTATGGTTAGGGTTAAGGTTAGGGTTAGGTGCCTTGAAGTCAATGTTTGCAGTGCTGCCTGGAAGGAGACGTTGGGGGCATAAAACACCATTGAGCGTCCCATTAAGCCAAGACAGTGTGACAGCGTACACAATACCAGAAACTGAAGCTGAAGCAGATTAATGGAATATAGCCATTGTTCAGCCATTGTTGTATTTATACATGTGCCTTTCCCACTATGACATGTCCAAATGTCCTCTTAGGTGCAACAAAACAGGAGAGTTAAAGAGTGTCAATCAAGAAGTATGTACACACCCACACAGTCGGTCTAAGTAAAAAAAAAAAAAAAAAAAAAACCAAATGTTGTATTTTAAAAGGTTTTATTCTTTCTTAATGTGTTTGGGATGATTGTACTCACTCTTTACGATGTATATCAAGTCTCTGACCAAAATAAACAAGAATATTCATACTTTATCAGCTGCCAACAGCAGAGGGAGCCATCTGCCTTCAAAATCTTCTCTAATGCCCCAACTGATCACTTTGTTATTGTTATACACCTATAACCTCCCCATATGATTTACTTATGAGCATTTCCATAAAGACATTCTTATATAAACGTTCTGTGATCGCTAATGTTATTACACTAAACAGTAAGTCAACTGTGTGACAGTTATCCTGAAGTGAATGTGACTGAGAGTTGTGGATTCTGTTTGTGATTAGGATCTAGACAACACTGCCCTACAAAGCAAAAAGGCAGTAACTACTGCAGAACTGAGAAAAATGACTTTAAAATTATCCTGTCATCCAGCTAAGTAGTTGTAGGTAGATTATTGGACATGTGGCTGTTTTTGTTACTTTATATTAGCTTATTCTTTGTACATATCAATCCTCATATTTAATTTGATATTTTACCCCTATTTTGCAGTTACTGTACTCATGCTTTGTTTCACTAGGGCTTTTTGCAGTTACTGTACAAACGACTACCATTTTTCTCCAAAACGACACACATTTGAGATAAGATGTTTTGTCACATAACAAAGGATGCCTTGAATGTCATGAAAATGATAATAACTCTAAATAACTTTGACCAAAAATGCAGTTAGTGCCTTTTTGTTTTGTAGGGCAGAACAGTGTCATGTGTTTTTGTGTCTAGGTTTACTGTAACTCAGCCCTATCATAAGTGTAGCTGTTATTTAAACAACAGAGCCCAAGGCAACTGACAGGCAGGGAAGACCCTGAGCTCGTCCTCAGTAACTCTCTCCTTGCCCCCAGGCATTGAGTGCTAATAACCGCCTATACTCTGTCACAGTAATGCTTTTCTTAACCCATGGTGCACTTAGCCCAGTCAAGTACACAGCACCTTTTAATAAAAACCAGTCATATGGTATGTCTGCAGCTCCGAGGCATAGGTCAAACACTTGGACAAACATGTTGTTGATTAATAACTCTTCTCTCAGTTACATAACTATTTAGGCTACTGAGTACAAGAAGGGCAACGTCTCTGCTTTGGGTCTTCAGAGGATGGCAAGAAGTCACAGACTCATTGTGTGGCTATTTTTACATGTTTGCTCAAAAGATTGCAAGACATAGTATAGCTATGAAGTAACATTTTGTTTTGTTTTGATACTTAATGACTTTTACAAATTTATGAGGATTGCTTATAAGCATTATTTTTGAACTGATGACATTTCAGATGGCGCGTCATTTCAGTGTTGGGTATCAGAGAACCTAGCTCTGGCAATGGATTTTATTAATGCTCTATGTCTGTGATTGGAGCTGACACTACTTTTAACACAGAACTACCTTCACAAATCCCAAACAAAGTTTTGGGGATTTCTGATTTCTCTGCGGTGTAACTTCATAATGAGGGATAACATATACAGTTCTTTACTTGTGATTGACTTTTTGGCAAATCAAAAGGAACATACCTTTGTTCATGCCCATATTAACATTTACAACACAACATATTTCCTTGTTTGGTGTAATACCAATGCTTTATGGTCATTCATGTATTTTCTCTGATATGCAAGCTCAGTTTGTGACAAAGAGACAGGTTACCACTTCAATACATTTCTGCATTATCAATTTTAATAAGATCAGAATAAAAGAAAAAAAGTTGCAAGGAAAAATATTTGCAGAGAGTAGACTATACATGTAGTCCACGATTCGCGCATCAAACCTTTCCCATCGTAGAGTCAGCACGCTACACACACTAACACAAAGGACCTGTGAAAACAAAAAGGAAGTGAAAGTGAAAAAGGACCTGAGATTGTAGCCTACCTCTGACAACCCTGTTGAGAACTCCTGTCACTGCCTGTTTTACTTAGGCTTAGACTTGAATCCAATAGCCTATAGGGGTATGGAGCGTATGGTAAGATGTGAGAAAATTCCCCAGTTGGGCATAATAGGCTACATAAAGTAATCACAGTCATTCACTGTGGTCTCTGTGGAGTCTCTCAGCAATAACTTGTCAATCCAAGCATGCTGGAAAAACAACGCCCTTTTCAACATGCTTGTTCGAGAGGGAATGCAATATGTTTAATATTTATAACATATGGCAACTTAAGGAGGTGTCATCAAACACTTCTGCAGTGGCAGCCATTAAATCCCATCCCTAGTTGGTATATAAGACTTTTTGACATGTTGTAAATAAGCTGATTTCTAAATGTCATACAAAATGAGAGAAAACTGGGAACTAAGGACAACACATGGAGAGGAAACCAGATAAAAAGAAAACTTCAGGAGTCTTCACATTTTTCACAGTTATCAGAATTGTTTTTAATTTTTTTATTTGAAGATGTAAGTATCTAGTTTGTGTTCATTTTATTGTCAATATTTTCTTCTGTCTGCATTTAAATGCTCCTCCTGAGACTCTTTTTCTACTGTACTCCCTTCTGTCCCCAAACTATCCTCCTCACACACTGCATGTGACCTTTTGCGTGTCCTCCCCTCCCATCTCATCATCTTCCATCTCTTCTCCATGCTGAGATGAGTGTGATTAATACAGTGAACACCCACATCAAACGCCGATGGCCGCCGAGCAAGTGGCATTCTCACAAACACACACATCTTCAGATGAACCTGTGAGACTCAGATGGATGTCAGTTGCTGTGGTGTGCAGGGAGCTGTGGCCTTTTTATGAAGATCCATGGGGCTATTTCACACAGGGCGGAGATGGCTGTACTTAGCGCGCCTTTAAGAGCCTTGGGTGTTCTTTACACAGACACTATTTCCCAGTGATTCTTTATGTGCTTGTTGTGCAATTAGGTCTATGTGGATGGGCCTCAGGAGTCTGGGCTGACACCGAGTAAAGATTAAGTGCATTAAAATGTGACCAAAACTTGGCTTACAGCAGCAATTAAGGTAGAGAGACAAAAACGGCTTTCAAATGTCTCATTTAGAAAGTTCCTTGTGACGCAAACACTTTAAAAGGGCACCCTTTAAATTCTGAATCAGTATTTCATGTTTTACCTATAATTGTGTAAGACATCAAATACTTGAAAACAGATATTTCAGGTCAAAAACACATTTGGAATTTCCGCAATCTACTTATTTCCACTACTTACATGGTCAATAGTGTGAGTCAAATATAAAGGGTGCTAAACAGGTGGTAAGAGTAGGATTAATCTGTAAAATCTGATCATAAATTGATCAACAATGGTGGTGAAAATATTAAATTTGAACTTGATTATATGGAGATGAATGATTTGATTAAGACAATTACAATTACAGGCCCTTCTTTGGCATCACACAGCTGATGTAACAAGCATGTAAGATGTGCACAGTTTTACTATAACATATGGACCCAAAGTGCCTCACTTGTTTTTCACCACTTCACCCCTTCAGCTCTCTGCCTCACAGATGGCTTACATAGCAAAAACATGGACAACATATAGCTGAGAAACAGAACTAACAGAGCTCAGACAAATATGTAACCAAAACTAAAGAAAATGTATGTCAAGTTCCCAAGTTAAAGAGGACAAAATACTGTAATTTCACTTGTTTATAATTAAACAAGTGAAATGACAGTACAAATGCAGTGAACACTCTGAGCCTCAATCACAGACAAGAAATGCATGCAGAGACGGAGCTCTGCTGCTATGTATGAATAATGTTTTTGCAGTCTCTGATTAAATGACTAAAAAGAAACTTTTGGCTAGTTATCCTTGAAAAACCCACCATCGCACAAGACAGAATGGAAAGGTACATAATGTACGGCATAAAAGAGTAAAATATAGCCATGTGTTCACATACAGAGAAATGCCTTCTGTTTTCTTCTAAAAATGAGTGAGCATTTTAGTCTGGACTTTTCAACAGGGACCCTTACATCACTGTTACATCAACACAATGGAAGACAACTATTTCACAGAGCTCTACATGGTGACAATCCTCCTATCTGCTCCTTTGAAAATGCCAGACTACTCTCTGTCAGGTAAGCAACAAAGGAGGTAATTTAGCAGCAGTTCCAGCATCCCGCATGATGGTCATAGCCACACCTACAAGTCTCAGAGAAGAAACCACCATTAATCTCCACTTCTGACATGCGCATTGTTCTGCCACCCATCCCACCACTGCCACCAACACTTGTACCATAGCACCCAGCAGGAGCAGCTCAGACTCATTTATCAAACACACAGGACACCCTGGATGCTTCCCCCTCCCTTCCTGCTTTACACCAATGCAAATGTAACAATTTGGATGTGCAACAGCGGCCGTTGTCTCACCCAGAGTGGAACAGATACATGTAAAGCCCTTGTGTGGAGCGCTTTCTCCATATTTTACATGTGTATGTGTGCTCTTATATGTACAAACAGGCACAGACACTTGATATATATGGACATACACATAACCAGAAGCACACACAATTTGGACCACACACACACACACACACACACACACACACACACACACACACACACACACACACACACACACACACACACATTCAAACACAAAAATAATGTGCCTTTGGTTCAGCACACAGCTCAACCTTTTTTTGTTGTTAGCAGGCAGCCTATCAGGTCACAGTAAGGGCTGAATGGAAACAGCTCACCACAGCTGGCAGATTTCAACATATCTTCATTTTGTCCGTGAAGATGAAAAGAGAGAAATGGACATATTTTTATTACCTGAGAGAGAAGTTCACACCTCCTGCACAGCGATGGTGTTTTTAGTACTGAAATCTGGGGTGAGGGACAAGTGAAGAGGCTCTTTTCACTGGGATAAAGTGCTCATTTTGAATGGAAGAGTGAATGTGTGTGTGTGTGTGTGTGTGTGTGTGTGCCCACACAGCATTTTTTGTGTGTGTGAAAAGAGTGGACAGGGATGAATAGTTGCTGTATTTGGGTCAGAGCCATCATTAAACATGTGAAAAGAGTGGATTAAACAGACACAGCAATAGAGGGAATATGAAGCACAATTAGATGTATTTTAAGTATAATGACGAACGCTCATACATCATCAGTCCACATCCCACCTCTTTTAATCCATTTCTCCTTTTGGCATTTGTGTTGCAATTTTCACAATTTTTTACCATCTCTACTTTGTTCTCTTCTCCATTCCTTTGAGTCAGACCAAACTTTAATCAAAAATCACAAGTGGTTGGAAAGAGGAAAGCGAGGGTGCAAAGGAGGAAGGCAGATGGGCCTCAGTTAGCTAATGTCAGAATGTGGGAAGCGATGAATAAAAGATGAGTTTGCTAGCAGGTAGATAAAACGATGCATAAACAGCAAGGATGGGATTGTGTGTACAACATTAAATATGGAGGGGTCTTCAAGACCCTAGGCTAAATAACAGCATTCCCACAGGTGTGCTGGAGGCGCTGCTAAATACACAAAAATATTATCCTCAGTGCAAACACCGGCCTGCAAGTCCCTTCTTAGTAAAACACACAATACATGATCTAAGTGGGGGGTAATTTGACCACACATATCTTCATTTTCACTTTCTCTAAAAGCATTTACACACATGCATGATAACTAAGAGAAAAAATTGCAACATCACCTTATATATAAATATATATTTCACCTGCATCCCTGCTGATGTATCAAATTCAGACAGATCCCGTATTCCCCACTCCACTCCCCCACACACACACACACACACACACACACACACACACACACACACACACACACACACACACACACACACACACACACACACACACACACACACACACACACACACACACACACATAGCACCTTGCCAGGTGAGAGCAGCTGGACCTATGACAGATTTGTCAATGTGATCAACAGCACGCATACTTACTCAGATTTCACCCAACGCCCACATCACCAGTGGGAAATGACGATTGCAGCGCTTTCACCTCAGATGAACCGTAGCAGCAGCTAACAAAAGACAGACACACACGCGCATGCACAAAACAAATACACACTACGATTACAAACAGTGTGGACAAGCAATAGTCTTGCATGACAGAGATCTGGCATTATTACCTTTGTGTGTTTGTGTATTTTGGTGGACTTTTATGGGTTGGTGCATGCACCATGAAGAATGAAGAGTTCGAGAACAATTCAGCAACAGCTGTTCGATGGATTTCTGTAAAATTCTGCACACACCTCACCCCCTCAAGATGAATTGCAATAACTTTGGTGATCCCTAAACCTTTCCAATAAATCAGAGCACATTTTTCTCTCATCCCGGAATGATATGTGGACTAGCCAGACCCTCCTCCGCTCGCGTGTGGATGGTCTGGCAAAGCAAGACTATGTGTATATGTGACCCTTGCTTCGATACAGAGTCCAGGCTGGGCCTTTTTGTTTGGAGTTGGCATGTTCTTCCAGACTTTCTTTGACACACTATACTATGACTTTTTACCACTTTTTTCGACATACTATACTGTGACTTTTTTTATCTCTTTTTTCGACATACTATCCTATGACTTTTTTGATCTCTTTTTTTTCAAAATACTATACTATGACTTTTTTTAATATACTATACTAGGACTTTTTTTTATCCCTTTTTTCTACGTGCTATACTATGAGAATTTCCAACATACTATAGTAGGACTTTCTCACTTTTTTCAACATATTATACTATGACTTTTTGTATCTCTTTTTTCGACATACAGTACTATACTATAAGTTTTTAATGGCTTTTTCGACATACTATGCTATGACTATTTTTATGACTTTTTTCCATATGCTATAATATGATTTTTTTATCACTTTTTTTCGACTTACTGTTCTATGACTTTTGTGTGTGGTGTTTGCATGTTTATCCAGACTTTCTTTGACTTACTATACTATGACTTTTTATCACTTTTTTCGATATAGTAACCTATGACCATTTTTGACATACTATACTATTACTTTTTATCACTTTTTACGACATGCTATACTATGACTTTTATCACTTATTTCGACATAATATACTATGACCTTTTTATGACTTTTTTTTTTACAGACTATACTATGACTTTTTTGACATAATATACTATGACTTTTTTATCACTTTTTTTGACAGACTATACTATGACTTTTTTGACATACTATACTGTGACTTTTTTGACATACAGTACTATGACTTATTTTGAGATACTATAATATAACTTTTTTCGACCTACTATACTTTTTTAATCACTTTTTTTAACATATTACACTATGACTTTTTATCACTTTTTTCAACATACTATACTATGACTTTTTCAGAAATACTATAAAATTACTTTTTTATGACTTTTCTTTTACATACTATGACTTTTTCTATCACTTTTTCAATGTACTATACTACACTTTTTTTCGGCATACTTTATTATGACTTTTTTATCACTTTTTTCTACTATTTATACTATGACTTTTCTGGAAATGCTTTATTATGACTTTATTCACTTTTTCCGACATACTATACTATGACTTTTTATCACTTTTTTTTCGACATACTATACTATGACTTTTCTGGAAATGCTTTATTATGACTCTTTTCACTTTTTCTGACTTACTATATTATGACTTTTTATCACTTTTTTTCGACATACTATAACTTATTTACATTTGTTTTTTCGACATACTATAGCATGACTTTTTATCACTTTTCTTCGACATACTATGATTTTTCTGGAAATGCTTTACTAAGAATCTTTTCACTTTTTCTGACATACTTTACAATGACTTTTTTTATCAATTTTTCTACATACTATACTATGACTTTTTTAATACATTTTTAGAAATACTTTACTATGACTTTTTATCACCTTTTTCTACATACTATACTATGAGTTTTTAATCACTTTTTTTCGACATACTATGACTTTTTTATCATTCGTTTTTTTGACATGCTATAGCATGACTTTTTATTTATTTATTTCATTATTTTTCATATTTTCATTATTATTTCGAATATTCACTTTTTCCGACTTACTATATTATGACTTTTCATTACTTTTTTTTCCGGCATATTTTACTGTGACTTTTTTTAATCACTTTTTTCTACTTATTATACTATGACTTTTCTGGAAATGCTTTACTATGACTTATTATCACTTTTTTCATAATACTATACTATGACTTTTTTCAACAGGCTATACTATGACTTTTGTCACTTTTTTCGACATACTAAACTTTCTAGTCCTTTTTTGGAAATGCTTTTCTATGACTCTTAACTTTTTTTGACATACTATACTATGACTTTTTATCACTTTTTTATATACTATATTATAACTTTTTTCGACATACTACACTGACTTTTTAGATATACTATACTATGACTACTTTATAACTTTATGACTTACTTCACTATGACTTTTTTTATATACTATACCATGACTTTGAACATTTCCTGAACATTTCCACTTTTTTAGAACCATTTCCACTTTTCCATATTTCCCTAAAACTTCCCCTTTTACACATTTTAACCAGCAATTCAGTGTAGCGTCAGCTTTTCAAGAAAACTTAAAATATTTCACTTTTATTTGATACATTATTGGTATTATTCAACATTTCAATGAAATTCATACTAATTAAAACCATTCCCACATCCCAACTATTCTCACTACTTCACCTTCTTACAGGTTCAATTAGCAATTTAGCTTTTCAGCATTCACAAGCATTTTCTGCAGGAAATGCATTTTCTAGTTACATTTGCTGGACAAGTATGCTTTGAGTTATCTCATCAAGAGTCATGTTTTTTTTTATTTTAGCCATGTCAATCAAACTGATTAGGAAATTAATTTTACTTTGAAGTTATTGTGCATCAGCAGACATTCTATCCACGGTCTTCCATAGCCATCAATCAATGTTTTGTCCATATGGGTTTTAAGGAATATTCTGTTTATTTGTTTTGGAAAAGAGAAAAAGGTGGAATTATTGGATGTAACAATCTCTAATATCAGCATTCCAACTCTAATGAATGTTTCTGTGAACACTAAACAAACATGAAAAGCCAGGACATAACAGTCATATTTGTTATTTATTAGCATAACAGTTTTTTTTGTATCTAATAATATCAAAATGTTAAGGGAAAAAAGATGTTTGATTACAGTACATTCCATTCCAGAGAAGCAGAGTCAAACCTACATGAATTCAACAGAGAACAGTAGATCTTTCGGGACGAGAGTCCGGACCTTTTTTCTGGTTTAAGATTGCATTGGCTGGTACCAGCAAACTGCCATAACTTCATATACAGTAGCATCAGTAACTGCCATTTCACACTTGCATTCTTTGAGGTAAAAAAATACATCTTTAGTATTGATACATTCATAGAAATATAAAAGCGTCTTTATTTCCTTATTGTGCTTTTATGTGGGAATATTGCCCTGGACAGCTGATAAAATGGATCTCAGATATGATAACCAAGGGTGACGATCAGGGAAATGGCCTCCATCGTGGATCATGAACCAATTTAGTTTTGGCAATTTGCTCCCAGCCACTTCACAAGCGCAAGAGGGGCGACTACTTTGTGCCTAAATTACCCAGTTGTTTAAACTGAGTCAACATCCAATAAATATGCATCAGTAAATGCCAGGTTCAGCTATTAAACGATTGAACCGTGTTTCCTTTAAATAGATAGATAAATGGCAAGCTGGATTTCCACAGGGTGACATGCAGCGTGTTAATGTGTGTCTACAGGCACTACTCAAAAGGCTCTGAAAGGCATGCAGAGAGCAAGAGAGAGAGAGAGAGAGAGAGAGAGAGGGTAGGTGTGTGAAGAGAAACACTGGAAACGAGGAGCAGAGAGGGAGAAAGGGTCATTGTGCTCAGTGTGACAGGCGACAGCAGGGGCTGTGCTGCCCGAGGCATAACATATCCCCCCACCTCCATAACCCTCCATCCCCCTTTCCCTGAGGGACAGCGGTAAAGAGCACAATACGTCCCATCTCTCTCCTCACACTATTCTGTGCTCCCAGTCCAACCAGCCCCAACCAGCCACGCACTGGTACACGCAATCCAAAGCACCGTGCGTGGGTTTAGTGCACAAAGAAAGATGGGTTACAAGGAGAGAAAATAGCAAAGATAGGAGGTTGGGGGAAGGACGTTAACACCCCCCCACTCCTCTCCTCCTTGTCTCCAAAGCCCAACTCCACCACTCACAAAGCTTTCTCTTCCTCCAACCAGCCCAGCCGACCTGAAACCATCACTAGCCAGGAGCAAAGAGAGGACATAAATAATGCTCTCCTTCACCATATCCCTCGTCCTCCATTATGGCACAATCCCACATTAAGGTTGGGGGGGGGGGGTGGAGCCATCATACAGCTGCACAACTGACCCAAACCTCTACATCCTGTCTAACAACACTACGTTTCTATAAGGTAAAGCTAACACACCTAAACCTTCTGTACTTGTTTTCATGCAACAAGATTTTTAAACACGTGCCTTTAAAACAAAAGGAATCTGAGTTGCATCACTGCGAACATCCTCCAATGATATGGGGGACCCCAGTTGATCAGTTTGATCTTCAGTTCAGGAACATATCCCCAAAAATATCCTGGATTAAGTCCTGCAGAGTCCAGGAAAGTTCCCATGGAGGGCTGCTACAAACCCTTAGTTGGGTTGTGGTAGGTGCCTCCATGTCCAGCTTGTGGAGAACACACAGAGCTCTGATGAGGGCCCTCATCTCCCCCATCTTGTGGAGGTGGACTGTGTACCCTTGACCTGATGGAGACAGTAACTCCATCTTTGTAGTAGGAAATCTCTGGTGAGCTGAGTGGTGAGGGCTGTAGTTGAAGGGCAGATGTGTTGTGAGTTGTAGGTGGAGTTGAGCTGGGGATAGCAGGGTAGCACAGCTGGAGGTCCTGGGGTCTATGTGTGAGGGAGTCTGTGTGGCATATCGCACCATGTTGCTGAGGTATGATGAAGGGAGAAGAAGGCAATGAAATGGGCGTGTCCATCCAGATGGAGGCAGTCTGAGAGGAGGATGGTGAAGGGTAAGACATAGGAGGGGTAGGATGGGGCAGGTATGTGATGTGTGCTGGGGAGTAGTGCGTAGAGCAGACTACTGTAGGTTGTGGCGCTGACATGAGGGTCTCCATGAGTTGGGCCATTCTCTTCATGCCTTGTCCAAGGTCGGCCACTTCCCTCCCGAGGTTGCTCATCTGCAGACACAAACACAAACCATCTTTAGTTAGGTATGGCATGGCCACAGAGGGCACGAACATGGAGCCCTGCCAAAGTGCCATCTGCTTCTACCAGTCAAAGCACTCATGACCATTCATCAGACCAATCACGCACATCAGTGCCACTGGATGTACATCAGCCCTCCGCAGGACACACAACTCCAGGTAGGAACTGTGGTGGCAGTGGCTGTGTGAATACATCAAGAGGTGATCAAGCACATTGTGATCACGGCAGACTAAATAAGGCCAGGATCTCCATCTTCTTCTCTCAGTTACATGGACACACACTGTTAGGCATAAATATGTGAATTCGAAAATGTGTAACAAATTAGTTGTCTTGCCAGTTAATAGCCAAGTGTACATTTAGTTGAATTTGCGATTACATGTATTATCTTACATTGAGGTTCTTTAACTTGGATCTACCATACTGAGTCCATCCAGACAATAGTTTAAACAGGGCAAAATATTCTTTCACAGTTCTCATAATTGTCCCATCTCTCTCCTTTTCTGGATAGGCTGATAAAAGCCTGGGTCTAAACTCTGGCTCTGATAAAAATAGAAAAGCTGAGAGCGACAGGACAGTCTAATCTGACACGCTGTCAACATGATTCCAGTACTCCCACCTCAGAGACAACCGTCTGTAGAGATAGTCAGACAAAACAGCAGCCATGAATGACCAGAACTCACTGCAGCTACAGGTACGTGTTAAGCCTACCAACAATAAGTAGTAGAATCATTAGATCATACAATGCTTATTCTAACCTACCCATGAGAGTTATAAAAAGTATCCAACTCTGAATAAATGTTTCTGAGTAGATGGTAATCCACTATATTAAGCAACCTGGTTTAGCACAGAGCAGCATTTTCTTTAACAATGGAGGGTTGTGATGACAGTAGCTCTAGAAATTAAGATGTACCTGAGACTACTGATGATGAGGAATTAGTGTTGTGCCTTTTGTAAATCATATCATTCCCAAGAAGAATTGGAGCATGAGAATCACAAAGCTAGCTTAGACAAAAAAAGCTCTAAATGTGACGGTCAAGATACTGTCCAAAGAGTTGATAGGACTAATGAGGGAACCTCATTTAGTTACCTCAACCTTGCTGCTATAAAAACGAAAGTTTTCCTGGCCACGTTTTTTAACTTGGGAAGCTAGAAGATATCACTTCCAAAAGCTGATGTATGCTATATAAGTCTTTGTTTTTTTCCAGAAATAGTGACCGTTACAGAAGTACAGAGAATTATTTCCCGACTATTACCCTTCATCTCAGCTCTATGGAGTGTTTTAGCATCATTGTTTTGGTTTGATGGCATGCAACCTTACGGTTTTGGTTTTGCTCTCCTCAACCTTGTTTACAGCCAACCAGCAGGTTGTGTTTGCAAGAAAGCTACTGTACAGTACCTAGTCAGCACCAAACAGCAGACAGAAAAAGTAAGCTACTAGCTGGTTTCTAAATGCTAGAGGAGTATTTAGCACACTAAGGAGCCAGAATATTTTCCTTAGTCTGTGGAAAACACAAAGAGGGAATATTGGCGTTACATTCGTCAGGTGGGCAGAAACACGCCTCTAAATAACTGCTAATGTTGCTCAGTGTCTGCAAGATGTGTTAATAGATAATATGTACATGCTGCATTAACATCTTATTCCACTGCCCCCAAGTGGCCACAAAAAAATCAACTTTTGCTGCTTTAAAGTCTATGTACTGTTTAATAAGTCTGTGTTCTACTCGTTTGATGCGTTCATAATTTGATGCTTTGTTTCTTGTTTCTTTATTTACTAAAGTAGGTCACTACTGCTGTGCATACGTGTGTGTACCCATGTCTCATTCTCAAGTCTATTTGTGGTGTACTGTAGGAGTGTTTGTAGCCTCTTCTTGTAATCATAAGTGCAATTACTGAGACTGTTCAGGCAAAGCCCTCATTCTTTCAGCTCTTCTTATGATTTATATGACACGGTACAGAGGTCACCATGTTAGGCCTCTTTTTAGCTATACTAACACCTCATACATCTTCCACTAGAATAAACCCTCCAGACGAATAGATGTAGAATAAGGTCAAAAGGTAAAGATGAGAGGTCACAGAGCGACGCAGAGTTTAGTACTGTGTTGACACATTTTGTAGTTCATTAAAATGCTGCCCCTTTTGTGTGGTTTAGGTCAGAATGAGCAAAGACATTAACCTTGTTAGTTGGTTGTTTGGATGGCCATGTTTAAAATTGCAGTTTGTTCTTTTTTATTCACAGGTACAGATACAGGTCTCAAAAGGTCCTCGCTACATGACTTCCACTGAAAGAATTGGTACTGTTGTAGTTACTTATTAAGAAAAATAACACCGCAGTGCCAACCAACAAATTGGGCCCCTGGAAGCATGAATAGTTTTTGTTAAGTTGTTGAGTGTTGGAACGGAACATTCGCTGATTTTCTTTGCACTGGATGAGAAACTGTGCATTGCTTGACCACATTACTGAATTACAGTACTTGGGACAATGAACCAATATTTTGGTAATTAATATACATTATGAAACTATTCTGCATCTACGAAATAACAGACAGCACCCTTATTTGTAATTTTATATTTGTGTTCGTGAAGATGACAGATAGGGTTTAAACCAACACCCCCCTTTTCATCTTCTATGGTGATCGAAGTGGGTGGATCCAAGTGAGGATTAACAACCTACAAGAGCATGCTGGGAGACTTCCTGTCTAACACGGTAACCCACAGAGACACAGAAAGGACAACAGAGCCAATGTGTATCACTGTGAAGCTGCTGCGCCGTTGTCTTTCACACTTTTTCTTCATCACTCTCTAATTTGCTTTTTTGTTTCTTCTCATAAAACTATCTGCCTGTTCCTCTTTACCCCTTTATTTCCCTCTCTTCCATGTCCTTTTTCTCTCTCTGATCATCCCATGATACAGACTAAGGCTTAGCGGGAGGAAGCACACTCCTCCTCACCTGCCAAAAGTCTAATGTCAATTTAGCCACCCGCCAATCAAAACCATAGGATATAGCATGAAAGGCTGTGTGTGTTTGAACGGATTATTTTAAGCTGGACAATGAACCACTAAAGTCTATAAAACATCCACATATGATAATATACAATGAGACTGACAAGGCACTGTAGTTAGTCTGGTGTAAAAAACAGAATAGAAATAAACTTTGTAGGTCAGGATTTTCTGAGCTTCAGCAGACTACAGTGGCAAATTAAGAGCAAGGTTCATGAAAACATATAAATGTAGGGTCTAGTGAAAAGTTATACCATTCTGTAAGGCCTCATTATAACACCCTATCCTCTAGAGCAGTACAATGTCACATTCAATTATTTAAAAAAAATCAGTTTTTGCTCCATTACTTCTCTCAATCCTTTCACCCGTCTTGTGCCTGACATGCTGCTATAGCCATATGGCTAGTGCTTACCTGTGCCCACATATCTGTCTCTCTCTCTCTGTCTGTGTCTTGCACACGTGCATGCACGCAGACTCAGAGTCCTACCTGCTGGTCGAGGTGTCGCAGTTGTCCTCTGGTCTCCTCTGCTTTAGCTGCTAACTCTGCTGTGCTGTTCTGCAGCATATCTGGGACACACATTTGCAAGTTACAAATCACTTCGAGTCCCGATACAAACTGCAAATTTACATCCATCAGTTATTGCATCAAGGCAGCTGATAAATTCTGTAGGCATTGACAGGAAGTGCAAATTCACATTAATCACCCTCATTATACAGCAGTACTGAGGGATTTGGAGGTGAACATTTTTCACTTCCCAGGATGTGGGAAGTTGAACGGATTGTAAATGGTATTAAGTTATATTTGAGAGGTAAATTGCAGAGTACTGTAGGATGGGAGGACCTGTGGCAGATGCTGAGGCACTGGTAGAGAAGGGGAAAGCCAGGGAACCCTCCGTCCCCTCACTGTCTTCAGTACCATCCACTATCCTGCAGAGACAGAAATCAGTGTGTGTGTGTGTGTGTGTGTGTGTGTGTGTGTGTGTGTGTGTGTGTGTGTGTGTGTGTGTGTGTGTGTGTGTGTGTGTGTGTGTGTGTGTGTGTGTGTGTGTGTGTGTGTGTGTGTGTGTGTGTGTGGGGGGGGGTTGTGTGTAGGAAAGATTGTTACTGATGATGTAATAATTGTTGGATAATTTAGAAACAATGCTAATATTATCAATGAATAGTAGGTTTATTGTCGTATTGTTTAAATGTTGCGCTTTCATGCTCTTAAAAGTATAGTTCAACATTTTTGGAAATGCATGTGTATTTGCTTTCTTGCCAAGAGTTAGACGAGAAGATCAATAGCACTCTTACGTTTGTACAGTAAATAGGAAGCTACAGCCAGCAGCCGTTTAGCTTAGCTTAGCATAAAGACTGGAAACAGAGGGAAAAAGATAGTCTAGCTCTGTCAAAATTAAAAAAAAAAAAAAAAAAAAAAAAACTGTAAAAAACACAATTGATTAGTCAATTGACAAAAAAAAGAATTGGGAACTATTTTTTATAATTAATTAATTGTTTCATGCAAAAATGCTGTTTTCAGCCTCTCAAAAATGGAGATTTCCTGTTCTTTTCTGTTTTATATCATATTAAACTGAATATCTTTGGGTTTTGGACTGACAAAACAAAGACATCAACTAGGACTTTGAGAAACTGGGATGGGCATTATTTTTTTTATTATTTTAACAATATTTGAAAGACCAGACGATTAAATAATTAAGCGAGAAAATAATCTGCAGATTAATTGATAATAAACAATAATCGTTAGTTTCAGCCCTAATTGAAAGGTAATACAAATGTTGACTGTGACTTTATTTTAGTCATTTGCCGAGCTGTAGCTTGTACCACCTTTACTGTGCTAAAGAATGAATGACGACCTAACAGAGTCACAGAAACACAGAAACACAGGCAGACAGACAAATCAATGGCGATCAAACTCACCTGGGGCTGAGGTTGGACGGGTCTAAAGTAGTGAGAGTAATTTCCTGGATCTTCCTCCGAGACCTCCTGGAGCTCTGTCCTGTGGTCTTCTGGCTGGATTGGCTCAGCGGAGATTTCCCACCTGTCCCGAGGTTCACCGTCTGGTTCCGCTCCAATGACAGAGAAACAGACATGGCCTTGTCTTCCTCCTCTTCCTCATCATCTTCCTCATCTTCCTTCTGTTTGTCCTTTGCCTCTATGATGGGTGTATAGCCCTGAACCACTCGTCCATTCTTTTTCACCCCAGACTGGAAATAAAATGAAAACATTTTTTTTTTTTAAAAATGTGAAAAGAATCTTAGAGAGTAGCCACAAATATCAATCGCCTGTGATTTCAGGATATTTTGAAATACAACCAATTGAGTATGGCTACTCAGAGAACTTTTGGAGATTACATAACTACGAAAAAAGCAGAAAGCTGACATGAAATCAAAATCTAATCATGCTGATTTGAGTAATCTGAAGCATAGCCTTGATGATGTCAAATGCCTCTTTAAAAAAATAAAAAAACAGCAATTCTCTCTATTCTTACAAATGTCGCCATCCTCATTTTTTCTGCTATATGTATTTGTCCAGTTAATACCATGACCCTGAAATACACAGAGGTGTTTTCAATAGACACTGTAGATGTGCACTTATGGCTTCTAAGTGCAAGGAGCAGACCACTCAGCTAGATTTATGAGTGACAAGGTTGACCAAAAATCCCCAGATCAACATTTAAACTGAAAACTGTGACCTGCAGAGTATTGAAGGCAACATTGGTAAACTCTGTCTCCAATCTTGCGTCCTCTTTTGTCAAGGGTCTGAAGTTGTGCAAAATTGCAAGGATGCTTATCAACCTTATATGAGGATACAATTAGGTAATAACAGAAATAAGGTGTCATTGATCAGCGGCCTATGAGCCAACTCTCGGAGGAAGCCAACACCAGTGTGAGGTCAATGGCTCTGACACCTGAATTGATTTGTTGGGTTATATTTTATTTGTGCAGACTCTCAACATTCAAAGAGCAGCTCGACAGCATGTAGAGCATTAAATCCCCACCCTCTATTCTGAGGAAGAATGATTTAATGACTACTAACCCAATCTGTGCAGAAGTGATCTTTCTCCTCCCTCAAACTCCCTATCAAAAAAAAGCTCTCCATCAAGATCATTCATTCGAAAAGAGTAATTGAGTCTATTATCAGCTGATTCAGATGGAGGTCTACTGCCGGGTCTCCCTGCAGACTTTTCATAGGGATAGAACAATTGATCTGTGGTTGAACATTAATTTAAGTTTAATTATTTTTTATTGAGGGCGGATTCAAATGTTGCGGGCTGGTATTAACAAATAGAATGAGGTGATGGACATCGAACACGTCTTTCGAGTTAATTGTTCCTGTCTCAAAAGGGGGTATATTGGCTCGAGATTGTTAATCATCAATCAGTGTTTGAGTGCTTTTGGTCCATTACCTGAGTATCTGGAGCCGTTGTGGAGAGTCGGACCTTAACCTGGAAGAGAGCCAGAGAGGAAATATACAGTAAATGAATTGCAGGAAAGAGCAATCAAGATGTGGCCTTTCTTCTCTCAGTTTTAAACCACAGAAGAGCTATTTCACAATGCTCAGCAGTAAATTATTTTTGCAAAGCTGGCACAAGAAGACTATATGGCTTGCGGTGATCCAATGATGGAAAATAATTCACCTTAACACACTGATATTGTGCTATTGTGTTGTGCTCATATATAGTACAGTAATATCCAAGCAATCTCAACCTCTCAGCCACAAACACATCCTCCATCCTGAGCTGCCTCTTTCCTTCTGTCTTCATCTTAACTCTAGTCAGTCCGCAGATCTGGACTGCTTCACCTAAAAGCCTTGTCGCAGTGTGTGTGTGTGTGTGTGTGTAAGTGGGCCAGTGGTGTTTGGGCTGGAGAGACGTAAACACCTGACTGTAATTACAGCAGCAGAGCTCCTCCAAGTGCCCTGGCCATTTTCTCTCTCTCTCTCTCTCTCTCTCTCTCTCTCTGGGGATTTTTGGTCAACCGCACACTCTTACACACATACACTTTTTTATTTTAAAGCTTTTCCCCTCTTGCTTTCTCAACACTTCTCTAGTCGCCCTCAAAGTCCATTTCTTATCCTCCCAACTCCTGCCCTTCTTGCCTTACCGTACCTACCGTACATTCATTATACAGAGAATTTGGCAAGTGTGTATAAAGTACTTGTCACGCACTGCTGTGCTTAGGGCTCATTAATTGGACTCTGGTGCATAATCAGCAACTCTTTTACGTTTCCTCCACACTTTCCTCTTTCTATTAGCAGAGGCTTTTTTGTCAACATCATAAGAGGGCCTTGTTAATGTAAACTACAGTAATCATTGTTCTCTTGCAGCATGAAACATAATAACATTTGGGCACATAGGGACATGAAATCAACGTGAAAATCAGTTTAACGGATCTGTAACAAGTAACATACTGTAATGACACCCAGTAGACAGCAGCATCTTTGAGAATTTCACATTTAGCAATCAATAATACTTGGCTAGACTTACGTGTGTCTCATGTCCCTCCCTCAGGTTGTATGTGAGATCCTGTTGGATGTCCTGGACGAAGCGGTGTGAGTATTCAGGGTAAAGGTCCAAAACCTCGTACAGCCCCCTCAGGTTAACACACTGCAGGTCACAGTAGGTCAGGGCTTTCACGTCCGCATTGGTTTTTATCACTCGGTCATCTAAGGACAGGTTTGCCCCGATCAGGTCGCCTTTACCTGCTCAGAGAGAGACATGGACATGGTAGGTCATAGTAAGGGTAGCAGCATAATGTTTATTTTCTGGTAAAATGGGTTGAGGATGCAGACTCTGTGACATGTTTCAGATCATTCATTCATTATAGAAGCTTCTCAGGGAGTGCACATGTTAGAGTGTGTGAGGGGTTTTGGATCAGAAGAGATGCTCAGGCATTAGGAAGCCCACCTGTCCACCTGCTCTAATGTGAGCATGCATCTGTGACGCGAACACGTCTATAAGCTAGACTGAATCCCTACCAACCCCTACAGGTCTGTACCTGGCACTGACCTTTGACCTCACAGTGGGGTAAAAGCAAAACAAGTTGTAGGTTGTATAAAATAAAAGTGTTTTTACAAAATAACAATGTTAAAAAGTAATTTAGTCATTGAATGCAATAAGCCAACAACAAAAGCTATTGAGTCCTTTGCTATGATAAATGACTTTAATAAAGAATTCTTAGAACATTTCACCAAGTCTGCAGTTGTAAATGTTAATATCTTTTTAAGAGATTGTTTCAGTTAAGTGATCAAATGATCCATTGAATAATTAAAATGCTAAAGCTAGTGTCATGCTAAAGAGGGATAAACACCATCCAAAGGTGTGTTTTCACAACCTGGTAACCCAAACGTTTTCTTGTTAATCGCTTTAAACTGATCTACAAAGAATTAATAAATTATTTATTAAGCAAGGATATGGTACCATTACCAGTCTAGTTATCCTCTGACCACTATGGCTTGACAATATTCTTGACTTGAGTTTATTTGGGATCCGATAGCATCAAAACTGTCATTCCACCATAGGCTTCTGTAACTACTGCAACAACTATAACAACTACGTTATCTATGTCTTAGTTGTCTTGCAGCTCTTTCACAAAACATTACAGTAGAAGTAAGAAGAGCAATGCAGCTAAAAAATAAACAGAGCTGACAACAAGCTTTTCTCTTCAGTTTTTACATTAACATTAAAGTCAGTTAAAGCTGATCAACTGTCAGCACTTACTTGTCAGATGATGTTAAAATTAAAAGAACAACTGGTCATTTGAATGCATTGAGAATTTAATTAAGCAAAAGAGGTGAAACTCAAGTAAGAAGAGGTATTGTTGGGGAGCCAAATACCACCTTATAAGCAAATTAAGTATACTCTGAATGAACAGAATATAACTGTTTACAGTCTATGATTATATTTATAAAACATAATCACTCTTATTGCTTTTAGTAAATGTACTGTATGAATGAAGTGGTGCTGACAGCTGTTTCCTGTTCTCTTCATACATACAGGGCGAAGCTGTACAAAGTACCCCGTTAGTGTTAATGCCCCTTAAGCAGTGATAAAATATTCATTATGGTCATTGTGAACTGTGAACGCTGCTCAATTACAGCGAGGTTGATGGAGTGGCAGTCGTGACGGTTCTTATTTTCCCCCTCCCTCCCTCCCTCCCTCCCTCCCTCTCTTTCGCTCCTACTGTCTCTCAGTCTGGTCCTTCTCACCTCAGCCATTACTACTCTCCCTCCCTCCCTCCCCTACTCCCTCCCTCCCTCTGTCTGTTAAGATTCCTCACTCCTCCTGCTTTATCACAACCCTTTGTCTTCTATTTCCTCATCACTGCCTCCCTTTCTGTATTCATTCTCTCCTCCCTGTCCCCTCTGCTGTCTTTCCTGTCTCTTTTCTTCTCAGTCCGTTTTCTTTCCTTCCTTCCTTCCTTCTTTCAACTTTGTTTACTTCCTTCCCCACTTACTTACTTCCTTCCCTGCTTTGTGTTTTCTGTCCTTTCTTATTTCCCTACTCTGTTTTCATTCTTTCCTTCCTTCGGTCTTTTCTCCCTATCTTCCTTCTTCCCTGTTTTCTTCCTTGCTACCTTTTTTCTTTCTTTCCTCTATATTTTCCTTTTTCCTTACATCCATTCCTGTTTTCCTTCCTTACTTATTTCTTCACGTTGTGTTTTCCATCTATCCCTCGTCCCTTCTTCTTTACTTGCCGTTTTCCTCCCTTCTTTCTTTCTTACCTCCCTCCTTTTACTTTTTGTCTTAATTTTCCCCACATTTCCTTCTTTCTTTACTTCCTATGTTCATACCCTAATTCCTTTTTTCCTTCCTGTTTTACTTCTTTCCTTGCCTCCTCCGCATTTACCCCTTTTCTCAATTTTCTTTTCTTTTCATCTTCCAGGTTTTGCTCCCCTCCCTTTTTCTGTCCTTCTCTCCTTCATCCCTGTTTTCCTTCTTTTTTATTCTTCCCTTACTTTCTTGCACCTTGTTCTTTTTATATTCCTTTCTCCAAGTTTAGCCTCCTGCCTTCCTTCCTTCACCTCAGCTCTATTCTCTTGTTTTCCAATCTCACTCACTCTCCTCAATTTTCCTCATTCCTTCCTTTTTTCTCTTATCCATTCCTCTCATCGACAGCCCTGCTCCCCCTCTCTTTTTTCTACCTTTGCTTTCCTTCTCTTTCTTTCATACTTTCTCTCTACATCCTCTCTGCCTTCCACATTCTCTCTTTTCTCTCTCCGTCATCCCCACTTTCTCCTCATCCTATCACTCTCTCAGTTTCAGGGCTCTCACCCACTCACTATTATTGAGCTGTGGCTACAGACTTGTGTTGTGACAAGGAAGATGGGGATAGAGACACACACATACAGAGAAAAAGAAACAGTCAGACACT
The DNA here is from genome assembly GCF_008315115.2 of Sander lucioperca. Lineage (NCBI taxonomy): Eukaryota > Metazoa > Chordata > Actinopteri > Perciformes > Percidae > Sander > Sander lucioperca. Next base: position 21,818,613 of record NC_050188.1, read on the forward strand.
CAAGTCAGTCTGACCTTCTGCACAGTCAGCAGGCAAGCACAGAGACAATGCTTTCTGCCTGTCAAGCCCACACACACATATACACCCACACACACATACTGTACACACCCACACACATCAACACCACTCTGCACAACAGTAAACAATTCCACCTACTCCATACACGCACAGACATACACACATTTATTTTTCAACAGGAGAGCTTGCATGCTGGTGCTGAGGCAAACAATACACACACTCTGACAGAGAGCAAGATAGACACAGTGATGAATAGAGGACCAGATTCAGATCTTTCTTGCTTTCTCTTACTGAGTCACTTACACGCACACGCACACAAGCGCACACACACACACACACACACACACACACACACACACACACACACACTTGTGCCAGACTGGTCTATAACTCTGTCTCATGAAGGTGAGGTAGCAAAAGCCATTAAGGTCAATCAGTACAAGAGGTTGCGTTACACAGCAGATGTGAGTGGTTGGAAATACAGCGAGACTGGGGGTTGTTCACATCTTGTCTCAGATGCATTCTGCACTGACGTGTATGACATATTGTGTTTTTCACTACCGCCCCAAACTTTTACACAATTTGTGTGCATATGTTATCAATGGGAGATTCTCCACCTCTCAAAAGCTTGTGCAAATTTTTGCAGATGTATTGAAGGAAGGTTGTGATGGTGTCAAGAGAGTTTAACTATCTGTGAGGACTGAGGAGAGCAGCATTGAATAAATAAATCCAATTTTCCAAGGTGCTCTTTTATGAAGATGAGATGAGAACATACAGTAACTACCAGCAATATACCACAAAGATACTTTCCAATATATATGTTATTTAAAGGTCAACACTTGCCTGGGTGTACAGCCAAGCAATATAAATCAATTAAATAAATGAGACATAATACGTTAATTAGTGAGCTTTGGAGTTGCTGGGTGGACTTGTTACCTTTTGGACAGAGCCACACTAGCTGTTTCCTCCTGATACCAGTCTTTGTGGTAAGCTAAGATAACCAGCTGCAGAATTGTTTTGTAATTCATAATCGATGATTAAAGGGTAATTCAAATTTGTTTTTAGTCAAGGAAGTGGAGTAGTTCATGATAAAATAGAGAAAACTTGACTTTATACGCTCCAACTTGATGTTTACATATACAGTATATATATATATACAGTGTATATATATATATATATATATATATATATATATATATATACAGTGTATATATATATATATATATATATATATATATATATATATATGTACTTTAATGAGCAGTCGTTGCATTTTTATGCATCTTTTTATATAAGTTCATCTATTTTTCCTTTCATTAGAGCTTTACATAATCACTCTACCGCATTATTAGCACTTTCTATAACAAATATTATTATAATTTAATGAATAAAGATACCCAAAAATCTTTTCTTAGTTTTAGCTGAATTGCGGCTTTAGCAAATGTTTTAGAACCTCGTTCCTCCATTAATGAGAAGCCAATTTCTATTTTAGCATCACTGATGCTAAAATAGAAAGTTTTATATTGTTCAGTTTCAGAAAACAGATGATATTACCTGCTGCTCTAGCAAATCAAACATTCATTTAACACTATAAATGAAAATGTATATACATTTGGCCTTGGGTACCACATAAAGACTAATTTCAACTTTACCTACCATGGACTGGACAACAGTGAACTGAACTGGCCTTGACTAGATGGAACTGAAATTACCTGACTCTGGTGAATTGGACTGATGAAATGGGCTGGACTGGACTGGACAACACAAGATTAAACTGGACAGGACTGAATTACAACGCTGTAGAATAGACATGACCATACTTGGCTGGACATCACTAGACTGGAGTGGCTTAACCTGTATAGAATTGGACAATCATGGGATGGTCTATATGGTATAGTGGTAAATAATAAAATATATTATAATATATATAATTATGTATATATGTAATCTGTAGTGGCTGAATATTTGTGTCTGTTTAAACATCTGTCTGTCAGCTCTGCTTACCTAAATATTAACTCTGTTATGTCACGCAACATCTATCTAGCTCCCCCATTTTGCATGCACAGCTAAAGACAAGTCTTTGGCTCTGACTGCGAGAACATATTGTTGAAAAAATGGCATGTAACTAGGGTTGGTTTTATGGGAGTTTAAAAATAGGCTCTGAGAGTGATCTGTAGCCTTTAGGACAATGCTCCTATTTCTAAACAACCCAACAACAGTTTTTTTTTCACAAATAACCACACAGAGCTTTATCATGAAGCTTGCTGCTAGGAGTTTCTATGTAAAACTATAATAATGGCACAGAGGGATTCTTGCTCCTTCTTTCACACACCATCACTCTTTCTCCCCTCCATCGCCCCCTATCCTTTATCATACCCAGGATGGCCAGCACCATGCCATCTTTCAGCACCTCCATGGACCCGGAGCAGACAAAGAAGATGGCCTGGAGTGCGTCGCCCTGTCGAAGGAGGTATTCTCCAGGAGCGCAGAAGGAGGTCTTGATGTGCAGTGACAGGGAGCGTAGGCAGCCGCGACTGGCCGAGGCAAACAGCGACAGCTCCAGGATCTCCTTGTTAAGGTGCATGGTGATGTCAGATCTCAGTTCGTCCGGGAAGTCCTTCAGCAGCTGTCAAGATGATGGGATGGAGAGGGAGTGAGAGAATGAGGAATCAAGCAAGAGTGAGTAGAGCATGAAAGCGGTGAAAGCACAGCCATGCTGCAACTTAGTGATCACATTTCCAGCATTGGCTGCCTTTGATTTGATTCCTACTTATGTTTATTTACATAGCCCATAATAAATTGTTTGCCTCTGAGCGTTTTACAATCTGCACAAGATACACCCTATATCCTTAGACCCTTGATTCAGATAAGGAAAACCTCCAAATGTCAGAAACTTCCCTCTTCAAGGACATTATTATATATAGTATATATCATTTTATATAATTACATTTACATTCAGCAAATAAACAAAACTAACATTTGTTTTTTATGTGCTATGGTAAGTATATCAGCCAATATATGGTACATCTAAGAACAAGTCTTTATAGCCCAGACAGACAGATTACATGTAACTCAATGCTGGACCCTCAAAATAAACATGTCTAGGTCTAAAAACACTATGAATCACTAATATTCATCACTGACATGCAACTGCATAAATCAACACAATTTACACAGTTGCAACATAACGCACAACATAAACACTCAAATATGATCTGGAAAACCCCCTATCACAGTTAAAAAAACACAGACAAAGTCAAAACATTGCATATCATCTATCTGTCTGTTTCCTTGTCGGGACTAAGATCTGGAGCTCACCATCACATTGAGTCGATCAATGAGTCATCAGAGCTAGGCTGACTTTAATCAACAGACCTATCTATAATTCAACTGTCTGGGATTCATCATCATCACTCCACGTGATGTAAGCGCTGGTCTGGGCTCTGACAGCTCTCTCACAGGCATTCACAGCCCGCAGGGATGTGCTGCTATTAGACTACTAACTATTTGCCTCCGTTTTCCCTGGGCTCAAGAAAAGGTGTCACCATCCATTTCTGTTTGTCTCTTCTCTATGCTGTCCTTGTGCCATAATGTTGTTGATGTTGTGTTGGACTAAGTGTGATGTCCTGTTGTCCCACTTTCATGTATGCTGACATGGTCCTGCAATCATGTCACCTGGATTCCCCACATCTCAGATTTCTGTACATTGGTTGTACTTTGCAATGTGACTTCAACTACAGGCAACATAGAAAAAGCTCTGCAAGGGTTTAAACCCCCAGGTTACAAAATATCCTGTCATCCATAAAATGTAAGACAATTTTCAGTTCATGTCTTCTGTCCCATCCTTGTCAGTCAGTGCTGAGGAAAACAACATGCTCTTACATGGTGGAGGATCATGTAGTATCGATCATATTATCACTCTTATGATGGGTTTGAATAGGGATGATGAGGATTGAGAAGTATGTGGTGTTTCAAATGAACTATTGATCCCGATATGCTGTCAAAAACACGAGTTAACTGAAAAAGGAGGATAAGGACTTATACCAGCTTGAGTATATAATCTGTGCTGTTGGTACCTCATTACAGTCGATGCCGTTGTTGACCGACCAGGTTGTCTGAAAATACTCCAACATTCGCTGCTTGAGGCTCTGCGGCAGGTGATGGACACGTATGAAGTCCTTGAGGTCTTTGGTTCTGGTGTGGTACTGGGACCAGCGTGAGTACATCCTCTGGATAATGGCTGTCACATTACCAAAGACCAACGCGTGCATCAGTGCTACAGGTGTAGAAAGAGAGGAGTGCAAGGGATAAGGGAGAGATAGCGATAATGGAGCGTAAGCATGAATTAAATATAAATAGATAATGGACTGTCAAGACAGGGATCCAAAATAGGAAAAAACTTTTGGGTGCTTTTTTTTAATGGAAGACGCTTGGCAGGTGTAGGAAGAGGAACAGCAGGGGTTGTTTCAGTAACAGTGAGGAGAGCAGTGCAAAATTAATTTGAAATGCACTCGGACAACTGCTTAAACCAGGTAAAGGGTGCAGTGAGAGACACAACAAGGAGAAGTCATGTCTTTACTTCCTGTCTTCACACTCAAACAGACCTCTCCAAAACCACACAGACTCATACTAGTATGCTTGTAGCCACACTGCCAGTAGATTTTGACAGGAATAAGCCACGTTTGTTCTCAATTAAATGCAGATTTTTACTACGATGCTTGTAGGCTGTATGACTGCCCTTGCACTTGAGACTGATGAAAATGTAATTTCTAAAACCCTATTTGGATAATTAAAATAATTATTTCTGCCATGTAAAATATAATTAAACATGATTCCTTTTTGGAAGCTGTCAATTTCCACAACCAAATTAACAGTCAAACTAGTCAACCAGCTAAATATTATATTTGCATTCATGTCTTGCAGCTCTGCTCCTCCCTGACAGGAACATCAGTGTCAGGACTGAGATGAGCTGATTTGATTGGTATGACAGACAGATAACGTATTCTATTAATCTAATTCAGTTTCCAGCTGTGCCACAGGTATGTCGCACACATGTGGACATGAAAGCACCGAACAAATCAAATTAAAAATAAAAAAAATTCCTCTTCTAGGCGTACAGTTATTCAATTCCTTCCACAATCTCATTATATTTGACCTATGGTCTGCTATAAATATGGTATAACAGGTGCTTTGTAATAGTTTTCAATTTGCATCAACACACAAGGGACGGTGTGTGTGTGTGTGTGTGTGTGTGTGTGTGTGTGTGCATGCGCATCTGTCACTGCTACAGTACTGCCCTCAGGCAGCCAGAGACATTTAACATTTAGCCGAACCAAAGTGGGGAGTGTCCACAGGGAGAACCCCGCCACGGTGACCTCTCTTCATCCCCCAAAACCAAACCTATAGTGTAACGATCCACTTTAAACTGGATCAGACCATCTTAGAAAGGTCTGTTTAATACACATTATACTTTCTATTGGAAGATAATAAAACTGAACATGTCTGATTGAAATCTGATATTGTTAGTATTGCTATTGAATGCTTAAACCAAGATATCATGGATTAGCAGTAGATGGAAATATAATTCTATTTTTAGAATACTTAACGTACATGTGATCGCTGATGTATGCATTCTGCGTACCTCCTATAAGCATGACGCAAATAGAGAATATCTTCTCGATGTCAGTGTTGGCCGACACGTTGCCGAAGCCCACGCTGGTCAGACTGCTGAGGGTGAAGTAGAGTGAGGCGATGTAGACGCTGCGAATGGCGGGGCCGCTGACAGTCCCATTCACACCTCCTATGGCATAGTACGGCGACTCCAGACGCTTCCCCAGCTCATGCAGCCATCCTTTTTTTAAGATGGTGTAATAAGGGCATATTGATGGATGGAAGGAGAAATGGATGGTTAGAGCTGGTAACTAATGCAATCTTATTGTGTTTTCCAGGCTAGTAACATTGGACCACTTTATCTGTCACAAAAGCATCTCATTAAGAGGCAACCTTGGGAGAATAGTTTTACAGCCTCATTACAAAACCTTCTATATTTTCACACATTTTCCAGTCTTCTTGCATTCCTGATGCTATCACTACAAATGCACCATGCGATTAGATTTTTTAAGAATGAGCTGCAGTAGTCATCACAAAGCTTGGTACAGTGAAGCATAGTATAGATGCAGACAAAGCTGACAGCATTGTTATGGAAACTGTGGTACTGTAAGCAGTGCTTTCCTCTGTGTATTGGATTTAACAGTAGAAGCAGATCAGATGCCTGGGGACCTGAACTGATCCCTGGTCAGTACAGTGTGCAGACAGGCAGCTGATCCCAGCAGAGTCTCCTGCAGACACTGATGAATGGTAATTGGATGGAAGCCCCTCATAGCTGCCTGACTTCAATGCTCAGTTCAGCATCAGAACACATAATTAGGATACAACTCATTAATCCTGCCTCATGCACTGGCCTGTTATTTCATGACACTGAAATGCAGTAATTGGTGAAGAGAAATCTGCATTGTTCTCATGACCCAGTCAATGCTGACCCGGAACCAGTTATGAAGACACCGGAGGGAGGTAATTGCAAGCAGTGCAAGCTCATCGATACTGACCAAAGATCAGCCCAATGGGGCCTCATTATGTGGGGGACCTGGAGGCTAAAGGGGAATTACAAGAGGAATTGTGCCATTTGCTCAGTCAGTTTTTACAACACACACACACACACGCACCTGCATGCAAGCACACACAGCTGATGTAATTGTTGCTCTCATAATTTCCATTCAATACATATTTTACAACAGACATAGGAATCAACAAAATCGATGAGGTAATCATGAACTTAATTAAGCCGTTTACTGAAATATTTAGGAACCCAGACAAACGGCATGCAGTAACTGTCTCTGGACTGCAAACACCCACCCGACATGATGAGTCCATAACAAGGACCTCTAAATTCAATATTATGTGTTTCAAACCCACACCTATGTGGCCTCTTATCAATTGCTCTATGAGGATTGTCATGTCATACTGCAGTGCAACTATTGTGTAAAGTGCTTCATTATGCTATATGATTTTTAATCTTGGTTGCACATAAACATCCACCTTAATAGCTTGAAAACCTACAGGAATGAAGTCCATAATGAGAAACAGGTCTACGGGTGAATATCAGATTTTACCTGCTGAAAAACAAAACCCCTGCAGGTTTCACGCATTGATAGCTTTTCAGAACTACTGTTGATTTGGAAATAATGAGCTATAAAACTGCAATGCACCAGAGTATTGACATGTAAACCAAGTCGCACAAATAACATTATAATTGAAATAAAGCAGAAATCTTTGCTCATAAAATCCCAGTGTTTCCTTTATATCGATCGAGTAATACATAGCTTGACAGACCTGGGTAATGGCTCCCTCAGCTAGAAAAATGGAGATAAAATGAAAACACTTCATCTGGCATCACTATTGCACACAAATAAAAATAAAAACACAAACAATTACATGAGCATCAAGAACTCACAGTCGGTATGTCATGCTATGAGATGCCATTATGTGGTAATCATTTTGATTTACACTTTTATACACAGACCTTAGGACTGTTTACCTTCTCATTTTATCACTCAGCTAAATCTGGATTGTAAAAAAAGATTTTTAAGAAGTAGAATGTTTTGTGGTGAATCAGCAGATTGAGTGTCATACTAACAAAGACATAATATAAAGAAATACTGTACCAAAGGCCTGTGAAATTGCACACATACATTTCATATCACATTACAATCCCCAGCAACACTACTCTAAGCTCCAACGGTGCCTGAAGACACACTTCCTGGTTATGGTATGGTGCCTAAAAGTACCCCCAGTGAACTGGAAGCAATAATTAAGTGGGTCTCACTACAATTATCCATTACTTTTTTTAAACATCAACAACTGAGCTGGGAGGTGTTTTTGGATTTGTGGGCATCATTTTTTTTTACTCACCGATATCCCAGTTGTAGGCATTGGCCTCCATCTCCATCTTGCCGATAATGTACCAGATGCAGGCCATCCAGTGGGCCAGCAGGGCGAACATGGACATGAGCAGCGTCAGGACCACTGTGCTGTGCTGAGAGTAGCGGTCCATTTTCTGGAGCAGCCGCAGCAAACGGAGCAGACGTACTGTTTTTAACAGGTGGACCACGGACACCTGGAGATTAAGAACAAGGACCCAAGGTGAATGTATTCTTAGGATGTTGATCAATAAAGTTATCACTTGTTAAACCATTCAATACATCAAATCAATGCTTGTTAAAACCATTCAGTCCATCCAAACAAAAAAATAAACCATCCAATTGGAATTGTCACCTTGTACAACCAAAACATACAGCATTGTCTTCACTATATACTGTATCTCAACACTGTAGCGTTATCACCTCCCTCTCCACAACTATAGCTCCTGAGGGCAACATGTGTTTCATTCCTTTCTAAGCAGTGATCAAGTACCACAACTACTTAACCTCCTTTTCATTTCTTGACGTTTTCTGGTGTTCTGCTAAGGGCAAAGTCAGAGAGACACAGATATAAAGAGAGTGAAATAATAACTATGAAAGTGAGGAGCAGGCTGCAACTGTCTCCCCTTTTTACAGACAGTAAATCTCATGGGAAGAGCGATAAACCAGCTTAATACACACACAAACACTCACACGCTCAACGCTGCCTGAAGTGATAAAAAGCTCTTAGCCATGCTTCATGTCCTCTCCAACATTAAAGGCTGCATAAATTCTCTTCAATTCTATAATTAGAACTTGACAAATGCATGTAAACACGTCAACAATATGAGCTATATGAAGATTTCCTGATGAAGGAGCCCTTGATTATAAAATGACCAATTAGAGCAACCAGGCGCTTGCTCACAGGAGTGTTTGTTTAGTTTTTTTAATCTCTAATCCTCGATCTGGAGAAGGCGTATGACCGGGTCCCCCGGGAGACACTGTGGGAGGTGCTGCGGGAGTACGGGGTGAGGGGGTCCCTTCTCAGGGCCATCCAATCTCTGTACGACCAAAGCGAGAGCTGTGTCCGGGTTCTCGGCAGTAAGTCGGACTCGTTTCAGGTGAGAGTTGGCCTCCGCCAGGGCTGCGCTTTGTCACCAATCCTGTTTGTAGTATTTATGGACAGGATATCGAGGCGTAGTCGGGGTGGAGAGGGGTTGCAGTTTGGTGAGCTGGGGATCTCATCGCTGCTTTTTGCAGATGATGTGGTCCTGATGGCATCGTCGGCCTGTGACCTTCAGCACTCACTGGATCGGTTCGCAGCCGAGTGTGAAGCGGCTGGGATGAGGATCAGCACCTCTAAATCTGAGGCCATGGTTCTCAGCAGGAAACCGATGGAGTGCCTTCTCCAGGTAGGGAATGAGTCTTTACCCCAAGTGAAGGAGTTCAAGTACCTTGGAGTCTTGTTCGCGAGTGAGGGAACAATGGAGCGGGAGATTGGTCGGAGAATCGGCGCAGCGGGTGCGGTATTACACTCAATTTATCGCACCGTTGTGACGAAAAGAGAGCTGAGCCAGAAGGCAAAGCTCTCAATCTACCGGTCAGTTTTCGTTCCTACCCTCACCTATGGTCATGAAGGCTGGGTCATGACCGAAAGAACGAGATCCAGGGTACAAGCGGCCGAAATGGGTTTCCTCAGGAGGGTGGCTGGCGTCTCCCTTAGAGATAGGGTGAGAAGCTCAGTCATCCGTGAGGAGCTCGGAGTAGAGCCGCTGCTCCTTCGCGTCGAAAGGAGCCAGTTGAGGTGGTTCGGGCATCTGGTAAGGATGCCCCCTGGGCGCCTCCCTAGGGAGGTGTTCCAGGCACGTCCAGCTGGGAGGAGGCCTCGGGGAAGACCCAGGACTAGGTGGAGGGATTATATCTCCAACCTGGCCTGGGAACGCCTCGGGATCCCCCAGTCGGAGCTGGTTAATGTGGCTCGGGAAAGGGAAGTTTGGGGTCCCCTGCTGGAGCTGCTACCCCCGCGACCCGTTACCGGATAAGCGGAAGAAGATGGATGGATGGATGGATAATCCTCTAGCCTAAAAATCTAGACGCACCCTAGCGGCAGCAAATTTAATTTGCAGCCAGGGTCAGTCTAGCAACTCTCTGTTGGCTTGCGAGCTGGAAAAACCAAACTCTAGTCAGGCCAATCACATCATGTATAGAGTCGGTGGGCGGGCTTATGGCTGCTGCTGCTGGGAACAGCGGTCTTCTGGAAGACTTGGAGTTAAGCTTTTCTTTGAGAAAAGAACAAAGAATGGCACTGAAATCATTCTTAAAAAAGGAAGAGGTGTTCAGAGTTTTGCCGACCGGATACGGCAAAAGTTTAATTTATCAACTAGCTTCGCTACCTTCTTCATTGCTCTGCCTGGTTGTAGCGCTATCCTATTGCATGCAGAGGGAATTTGAAAGACAACCGTTTATCCCGCCCCTCGGATTGAGCCCTGTCAATGGTGAGTTCCCAGACCCAACATCTTGATGTGGGTCTGGCTTGTCAGGCTACTAATCCTCACCATCGCCATACGGTATTTCTCTAGTATCCAGCTTCGTATCCAGAGTCTTTTCTCACTCGTTCTTTCACTCTAACAAATTAAACTACTTTTGCCACACTTACCATGACACAAAGTTCCCTTTCACACACACATAGTGATTGTCATCTATTGTGCACCTGCTGCTCAGGCAATCTCTACCAACAGTCTATCATTTGGGGCTCGCCATTGTTCATCCTTATTGGACACACACACACACACACACACGGAAGATATTTGTAACCTTTTCACAGGGATGTATGTTGCATGTGTGTGTATGGGGACTGGGAAGGTGGGACAGAAATCCTTTCCATAAAGGAATATATAACGTAATAACTCAAATAAATAGAGGGAGGACGTGAGATATACGCAACGAAGGACTGATGACAAAGGAGGAGAGAGAAAATGTGTGTGCGTCGTTTGTGTGTGTGTGTGTGTGTGTGTGTGTGTGTGAGAGAGAGAGAGAGAGAGAGAGAATTACACAATCAAAACGTTTGAACAAAGAGAAGAAGAGGTGTGGACAGTCCTTATCAGAGCTGTTCCTCTCTGTCTCTCCTGTATGTTTTATGGTGGTTTGTGCACACTCTTGCTGTGAGAATGGAAAACTGGTGCAGCACGAGTGGGTAATGAAGCCTCCTGCCGAGCCCTGGGGAGAAGCTCCATCTCCTCTCCACCATCTATCACCACCCGGCATCCCACCTATGGCGAGAGCAGGCTGCGCCACATCCCATTTTCATCCAGCAGCATAAGCAGTAAGCAACGCGATGTACCAAACAAAGCATTCACACCTCCTGCTACTTTCTCCTTCAACTTTTCCCTCTACGACTTCCATTTAACCCCTCCCACTTGCATTTGCATTTCCTCTGCTCATCAGGTGTGAAATGTACATTTAACTACTTGATTGACTTTCTTTTCCTCTGATTTTTCAGGTAGTATTTGTGCACAAGACTATAACTTTACAGAAATGCTCATTATTTCTCCCCCTGTAGCTTCGCCTTTAGTGCTACATTACAACATTACAATCAGTGTGACTGATCAATTTGATTTATTTTCATTGATGCAGCAGCACCGAGCCCATAAGCATCCATAACACTTTTCTCCAATACCAACTAGGCCTCCAGCCCCAGGAGCATTTATAGGAGCTTTAACAATAACTGCTATAATGGGATCTGCTGGCGATTTGATTTCGCCCTGCAGCTCAGGCTGGAAACCTGTACGTTTATCTATCCTGCTTCCGTTATAATTTGCGGGGACCAATCACAAACTGGCTTATCCACCTGGCGCGCTATTGGCGGGTTTAACACGATGACGATAGAGAAGCGACCAAGCAGCTTTTTGTTTACATTCAACATAGCGGGAACTGAAGCGCAGCAACCCGTTGATACCGCTGTCGACTAATGTTCAATCTTCAAAGATTGAGCTTGGTCTGGTGATAGTCAGACCAAATAACTGCAGCTGTTAAGTATTAATAACACATTGGTGTGTTTGGCCCTGGTGTAACGGCATTATGACTACAGGAGACTAGTGCTTTCATCATCATCTTACTGCTGACCACTTCGGGTAGGTGGTTTTGATATTACTCTCTTCAAAATATGAAAGCTAGATGGTCAACCAGTTGGGTGTAGTACCATTTAAGTTTTAGAAGTAAATAAGAAGTGCAGTGAAAGTTTGAAGGTTTTGTTGTTCCTTAAAAAACTACTCCAGCACCCTTAAACTACCTCAACAAACAACAAAAAACATCAACACAATTTAGTTTTTTCTCAAAGGAATGCATTTTATTCAAATTATCCTTTCACATACATTTGTTGTGGGACACTCACACAAAAAAGGAAGAAACCAGATTATCAGGTAAGAGGGATGATCATAGGAAATAGGAAAATAGGAAGGAAATAAAGAATATCTATGTATTGGACAAACAAGAAAAGTAAAAAGAAAAGAGTGGAAAGGGTGAATGGGATCACCTGACAGACTGTAAAACATGCCAAAAACGCAGAAAGAGTGTTGTGGCCCCTTGGCTTATTAAAGGGTACATCAGTCTGAATGCTCCGTCCTTAGGGGACATCATGCAGCGCGCTCAGCAATTACTGGCCACTCCCTCTGCCCGGCGGCAGCACCCAAATCTCACCCAAATCCCTTGCTACTGCTGGGAGTGCGTGGTATTTCCATTAATAGAGTCTGGAACCAAACAGGCACCTTCGCCTGAAGCAGCCTGTCACTGTGCCCACCCCTCCACTCACACTTTCTTTCACAGTACTTTTTTTGGGGGGGCTACTCCTGCTCTTTCTCTTTTCTCTCAGTCTTACCAGTAATCTTTGTCTCTTTCTTTTATTACATTGAACACATCTTCCTTTAGAATAGTTCATCATTTATTGTTTTTATTATTAGTTTGATTTCTGTTGTTCTATGAGGATTCCCCAAACATTTTGTAGGAGAGATACGTATCATTTTTTGATACGTGGCTGGAGGGAAGTTTAAATGCCCAGAATTAGAACAAATTACATCCAATGTACTCTGTCATATATTGAGCGATGTATGAATGGAAATCACACATTCATGGGAACAGCATGTCTTGTTTTAAAATGTGATTAAAAAAAAGCAACTTTAGAAAATAGACTTTGTTCCTCCATTGTCATCATGATGTGACTGATTATTGTCATACTTATTTTTTCCAAACTTGTCAGTGTGTATTTTTGTGTTGTGTCTAATGTATGTAATATTGTATGTTTGTCTTATATCATATATATCATAGGGATGTCATGTCCACATTCAATTTTGTTAAGTTGTTTGTTTAATAGTGTAACGGTTGTGTGTTGTATTGTAGTTGTAATTGTGAGTTGTTTGTAAGTGTTGATTTGTCTCTCTCTATATTTTTATATGCATCCCAAAAGAATAGTGATACAGCAGCTAATGGGGATCCAAATAAACAAACTTTGATAGCTAGCAATTGTATGAAATCAAATACTGTATATTGGACCTTTTGACCCACATTACAGTGGTTGAGTGAGTGGAAACAGCAAATATTTCCCTAAATGAGAGGCCAGAAAGCAAAAACTTTCATACGTAACCAATCAAAACCTCCCTATTGTGCAGTGCTTCCATTGGGTGATATCATTCAGCTGCAGACAAGACAAGAACGTCTTCCTAATTGCTCCAGATCTACGTTTCTTCCTCCATTCAAGTATTCTTAAGGGGGCCATGTATTGGACTCAACAGAAAAAAGGTTTTAATGATACAGGTTTCATTGTTTTCTCAGGCCTTATACAGTATGTGGAATCAATGCGAAGAATCAAAGGGCATTTTTCATCATTAAAAGTTGTATTTTAAATCAAAGAACTAATACATTTACAATGTGAATGAATAGTAGCTCATTGGTTATGTTTTATATTAAACCCTGGGGGTTAAGCAACAAGCTAATGGCTACTCACCACGCTGACTTTGAAGGCATAGAGCAGGTCAAAGGGCAGCGCGGCCACCAGGTCAATGATGAACCATGTGGTCAGGTAATGGATGCAGATCTGCCGAGCATCAAAGATCACCTGACCCGATTTGCTGACATAAGTTGTGCGAAAATTAAAAACAATGTCTGGCAGGAAAGACAAACAAATAGAGTTGGGGGTTTGGTTATTGTAAATATATAATAATATATTTGCACTTAAATTGGATTGAATAGTTTATAAATAAGTGTAATTCTCAGTTCTGCAAGTCTGAAACTAACCTATGATGAACAGTATCTCCACTGCGATATCACTGACAGTCGTGGTGCGCGTCAGGTCGTCGTCATCACCGATGAAGCACACGTTGTAGGGCACCGTCACAGCAACATAGAACGTGGCAAGTAGAATCAGCCAATCCCAACCAGCTTTGAATGTGCTGTAGTGAAGTAAGATGAATTTTGACTTCTTGGCATCTGCTACCTTGTACTCTGGCAGAGCAGGCAGATCCCCAAACACATTCTGGACAGGATAAGAAAACAAAAGTGATAACGTAGCAATAACCTGTTTCATCCACTTACTTTGTTTTGACAGTCCAACTCCATCACGGAGCCTGCATGTAGCCAAGGCTAAACCAAGATGAGGCCTGTACGTAAAAAATATATTTAAAAATGTAAAAATGTACTGTGAATTGTCAACCTAGCATGCTAACTAGAAACAATTTAAGCAAATGCTATTTGTCAGGGACAAAAATAGCCTTGAGGGGGCTGCAACTTTACTCTTCTAGAACATTCTCACTGCTCTCGTCGGCCTTGTTTCTACTTGCAGCAAGCAGCGGTTTTCAGTGAAGAAGTTCAGCATGCTACCTGCCTAGCACCAAATGGCTGACAAATTTAGCAACCAGCTAACATGTTGTAGTGGAGGATAGACCGATCAGATTTAGTAGCCTGGGGCGGCTTTTTGTAATTGTTTTTTAATTAGAGTGAAGCGTTTTGCTTACTGCTTTTGCGTTGCTAAGCGCCTCATGTTTTATTTGCAAGAGCACCCTGAACACCCTCAGTTAAAAAAAAAAATCAACTCGCCAAACATCATTTAACTTCACAGCAAAATAACTGTTGGCTGAGGATGGGTAACTCGATGGTTGCCTGGTAAGAACAACAAAAAGACGCAACTGGTCTGATCGGGGTGTCTTCAACAAGAAAGGCGGTGCAGTGCACTGTCTGATCGTGGAGAGGTATTTCCCTCAGGAGCTTAAGAAGAGTGAATATTTGACTTTTCACATTTGTCAGGTTGACTGTAAATGAATGCTAAAGTTGCTTTTTGTCTGCTTGAAGTGTAAATGGGTCTTTGCATATCAATTTCAAATATTATAATATGTTGTGTTTAAAGCTTGTGCTGGCCCCAAGTGGCCACAAATCATTTACGCAGGTTTAAGCTTCTGGCTGTCTAAACACAAGGTTGCATTACACTTAAGTTTAGTAAGATCCAGAGACGTGACAGTAAAACTAGTTTGCTAGCCTCATTACTGTATGTCTTGAATTCATTACAGTTGTTTATATATTTGTACAGTATCCTGATGTTTTGCCTCTGGTCACAAAGATCTTTGGTTTCTGATTACATTGGATGCGATTAAATTTATGCTACAAATAACTCATGTTCTTGCTCCCCCTCGCCACCTAGACACAATATTTCTCCTCAGCTCCCTGCCCTTGGATTGTGTCCACTGTGCTTCAATAACAGCATTGATCTTCTCACTTCCTATATTACAGTCTACCCACACCATCTTTTGAAATATCCTTCATCATGTTACATCCTGCCCTGTTGTTTGAAGTGCCTGATGATACCTTGTTGAGTTTAATCTTGCTCTTGCTCTTCTCTCTGCTGTGTAGGTGACCAGAGATGTGGTAAAGCACTGTACTGCTCCGCAGACGAGCTGAGCTGAATGGAGAGCCTGTTTTCACCCTGCCACGCCGTCGATCTGTAAACACACACACACACACACACACACACACACACACACACACACACACACACACACACACACACACACATTAGTACATATCCCCCCTGCAATACTTTACCCCCCAAGGTTAACTCCTGATGACTGAATCAGTCATTAGGCTTGATGAAATACATAATATCCCATCATGAATGAGAAAACATGAATATGCAACAAGAAGAAGGTGTCATTTCTGAGCAAATTGCACAATTTCTGAGTGAAACTATAATTTTGCTTCTGTAAATGTCAAAGAACATGAGTTACCTGTTGTGATTCCCATTATTCTTCCGTAAATATTGGTTGATAATGTCTTATTGTGTATACACTACAGCTAAAGTCAATTTCCAGCTTTGATAAGTTGCTACTGGTGCAGAGAGGCTGTTGTGTAGTGTATAGTATGGTAGATTATCTATGGTTGATTGCTACTGGGGTGGGTTTGTGTGTGTGCTTGCTGGCGTGCTTGTGTGTGTGTGTTTCTTCCAAGTGTATTGTAGTAGTAGATAAAGTAGATAGTGTAGGAGTGAAGTGTTCAGACTGAGGAGATGGGTAATGGGAGAAGGCATTTATTGCTGCTGGGTTCTGAGCCCCATTCTCACTGTTGTGAACCCGCAAGAAAGGACCAAAGCCAGATTGGCTTGATTGTGGATTATGGCAATAACAAAGCTGGAGAAGAGAAGTGATAACTGCTTTTGAGTGTCCTTTGGAAAGTGTGTGCGCTCTGTGGTGTGTGTGTGTGTGTGTGTGTGTGTGTGTGTGTGTGTGTGTGTGTGTGTGTGTGTGTGTGTGTGTGTGTGTGTGTGTGGACCCCAGACGACGTGAACAGACAGGGCCCATCCATAACGCGGTGCAGCCCTGGGGGATGCGGCACGGCAGGAGCACAGAGACATGCTTATTTTTAGATCTAATGAATTTCCCTCCACTTTTATAGCCCTTCTTACAGGGGTAGAGAGGGAGTATGGGTGAGGAGGGGTGGGGTGTGTGTTGTGTATAACGGGGGAGGCCGAAGGCATGTAGGGCAGATAGGGGAGGTGGCAATGGGGGAGGAAAGGACAGAAAAAGGAGAAAGTAGAGAAGGTGAGGGGAGACGGGGGTGAAAAAAGAGAGGAGATTGTTGATGCTAGTTTCCCTCTTTTGCACATTGCCCAGACTGGGTCATATCCAAGGTGTCCGTATATCGAAAGGCTTGAAAGGCTTCACCAGTTAAATGATTTCATAGTATCTGCATTTCTCCAGGTTGTTCTTATTTCTCTTTTTAAACACGTTTTATGATTTTATATCTGTCCATCAATTCTTTTTATATGCACTTTGTAACTTTGGTGTTATACAGTACAAGCCAAGTTTACTTCTAACTCTTCTAAAGTGGTTTAAAGAAACAAGACAAGCACATCCCTTTGTACAACTGCACTGAGAACGGGATGAAAATGCAAATGTTTTGCAATATTCACAGGCATATTCTCATTTAAACTAGCTTGTCAGACCCAAAGCCATTATAGTAAGGCGCATGTCTGTCCAAAGACATGCTACATCAGCCTTTCCTTTTCTGTGAAAAGCATTTCATTATATGAGCAAAAATAACTTTTGCTTTCCGCTTCCTGTTCTCCCTTATTTACAGTAATGAGAGTAATTAGGCAAATTCAAGAAAGGCAGGCCTGAGATGAGAAAAGTCAGGTATGCTGACTTCCCACACACACACACACACACACACACACACACACATTGACCTTCTCTTTTGCTTTGTAGGTGGCTTTTGGCTTTAGCTTAGGTGTTGCCCTTAAGGTAAACCTTTGAGAAAATTGATTTTGCGGGCAGAATTTGCAACTTTTCTTCCTTTGGTTTTACAATGATGAATATAATTAAAATACTGGAAGGGCAAACGTGAGGTGAAGTTCTAACAGATATCGAAGCTCAGTAGATGTACTATACATCACAGACAATGCTGAACCTTTATCCTATACAAAAAATTTAGATTTCATAGGTTTTCCTTAAAATACTCGATTACAATTACAAATATTAAGTTGTAAATATAAGTTGTGTCTTTATAATCTTTAGCTATTTTGGCTCATTATGCTGTACATTTTGAACAACCCTGTCTCATAACAATTGTGTTCATATACTTCTACTGTCTAATGGAAATTCACATTTTGAAAGACATTTAATGCCACCGGAATTACTTTTTTCACATCACAAATTGTTAATATAGAACACATATGGAAATGTTACCCATTATATATTTCCCACAATATCTGCTCTTTCAATACAACATCCACTCTTAAAGTACATAGCAGCTTGAGCATAATTATTTTTCATTTATTTCATGGTTATGTTGAGGCACTCAAAGCACTACAGTCAAGGTTAGGGAAAGATTGTGGTCTTATTAAATAAAGACATTTTTCTTTTAATCATGAGACAGAATGCATGTCCTCTAACAATGAACATGTGTTTTTGTGGACAAAGCCCACTACCCGGTCTATGTGTCGAAATTCTGCACTCTACATCCACCCCGACCGTCACGGTGCCCTATTAAGAGTAGGTTGCACACTGGTCAGACAATTTCTAGTTTCTGCAGTTCTATTATTTATTCCATCCTGCCAGTATACTAGATCTGTAGGCCTCTGTGGCTGTAAGCACATGTGGGTATAGCATGCTAACTTTCTAACAAAAGTAATTTTAGATCATTTCAATATGCATACTGTCATCATTCAAATTGTTAATTAAACAACCACTCAATTATTTGATAATACTTATAACTATAATTTATTGGTTATATATTTCAAGTAACCTAAATGTTTTTTAATGAGCTCCCAACCATATTACCTGCTGGGTCCAAACTGCCAAACTGGAAGTGAGAGCTTTCAATGGGCTTTACAGTAGAGGGAAATCAGACTATACCATTTTGAGTGGAGTACAGAGGGGATTTTTCATTGTTTCAGGGAATGGTCGTTCTAAGTACTGTAAACAATCAACAGTGTTAACATTTTTGTGTTAGAACAATTAGAATTATGATAATGACAATACAATTGTTGTTGTTTTTTTCATAGATATTAAATAGTATTGTCCTAATTGATTATACACTAACTTTGGTTTGTCTGTAGGAGGAGCTTCCTGTTTAAAAGCAAGAGGTAGAAGCTCCTCGGGTTTAGTTCATTGTTGGAGTGGAAGTTGGTTCAGTTCCGGTGCAGAGCTGTTGGAAGCTTGTGGTTAGCTGCCCAATAGCCATGAGCCTCACCTAACTTGTTCTTTTGTTGATTGAGAACAAATCTTTCTTTGGAGAAAACAAACTCTCCTTCAACACATGACAATCATACATATTTTGTGTTACAATAGAGGCTGAGGATTGGTTTTGTCTACAAAAGCAAGCACAACGTTCGCAATTTGGTCCCCTAACTGATACACCCTTGCTGCTTTATTAAAGGCGTTAACATGACCAAAATCCATATGCTAAAGAGTAAGCATTTGATGATGACGGGGCTTTTCCCTTTCTTAGAATCCATTCAATTACAACACACCTTCCACATACATACACATACTGACCTTCCTTCTTGTCATCTTGGATGGTTTTGGCTTTAGTGTCGGTGATGTCCTTAAATGAAGCCAGAAAGAGTACCACATCTCCCTTCTCGTTCTTAATTGGCACAATATCCAGCAGGCACCAGAAAAGCACAGCTGAAAGAGAAGAAAAACTTATATATACCATCTCTGATTATACTCAGAGTTGATTTACCGTGTGTGTGTGTGTGTGTGTGTGTGTGTGTGTGTGTGTGTGTGTGTGTGTGTGTGTGTGTGTGTGTGTGTGTGTATGTGTGTGTAGAGCAACAGTTTCACAGATTCCCGGACTTATTAATAAGCCTATCAACAGTTGGAAGTCCTTTAAGTAGACCAAGTCGCTGTTCCCCAGGTGATGAACCCATCTCTGAGGTCCCATCTCCTGCTAAATAAATTGCTTTTAAGAGGAACTGCAGGTCAGCATGTATTTTTCTGCACCAGCTTGTGCTTATTACTGTATTACTTTTTTAAGTTTGATTCACCAAAACAATATGACAGGAAACTGATGATGTTTTGGTTTGAAAATGCCCAGGGATTATACCATTCTGTACACAAATGTGCCATCCCTTTTTCAGTTAGTCTGCTATAATCATTTTTTTTTATATTAACAATGGATTAAATGACGATGTTTATGATAAAGGGGTTGCTTGTAGTAATGAACGCACAGGTAATTAACACCAAACACTGCAGTTCCCCTCTGCTCGACAGAGCATTTTCGCATCGTAAGCCAATTTAAGCTTGTCAACCTTATTTCCATTACCTAGCTAGTGAAAGTGACTAGCTGGTGAGAATAGTGGAGCATCTAAAAGCTAAAGAGCCAGATGTTCTTCTCAGGAGTTGTTGGAGACCAAAACAGAGCTATAGGGAGAGTGAAAATTATACTTACATTCTCCAAGTGGCCATAAACACAACTTAAAATTAATGCTAATGTTGCTCCGTGTCTGCTGGATGTTTACAGTGAATAGGCTATGTTTAGCATAAAGTTCTCTATATTGACTGTATTAATGGAGGTGTATGTTATCAAATTAACTCAAAAGTAACTCAGACTAAATCTCAACCGTTGGATGGGTTGCCGTGGACATTTATGATCCCCAGAGGATGATGACTTTGGTCACTCCCGTTGCTTTTCATCTAGTGCCATTGAAACTAACGTCTAAATTCCCATCAGCCTCAGATGTACTTGTTATGTAGCCTAACACTAACATGAATGCTAATTTGATAACGCTGGTGTATTAATGAAGCTCAGCGCAAATTCTTTCAGGAAGACTTCTATATTACACAATCACCACTCTCTCTCCCTAAAACTTTTTAGCTGTTAAGAGGCGTTTACTTTTCAGTAAACCAATCAGAATTGGCCACGAAATTCATGATCCAATCACAGCATGACATCCTGCTTTAAATGTCTTCTCTCCTTGCTATCAGCTGTCTTTTCAGGCAAATGTGCAACCCTCCTCCTCCCCTTCCACCTCCGGGCATCGTCAATCATTGCAACCTGATTCCCTTTCTGGCAGACAGGTCCTTCGTTCGGTCTCCGGGTTCCCACTCCGCCATCACCAGTGTCTAGGCTCCATCTGGGGGAATATGTCTGGCTTCTATACCCTTTAAATATTTTTAATGATGGAGTCTAATCCCCAAAGACTCTGTACATTTCATATTATGCTTATTTTCAATAAATATTTGTATATCTGCAACTAAGTCTCTCCTGATTGAAATAAGCTGCATATCACGCTACACTGTTTTGCTAAAGCGTTGTGAATTGGAACACACTAAAATACAATTAAGTCTGACAACATAGAGCTGAGCCTGACAAGCTAAGTCTGAGATGTTCTACACGGGCCACCGTACAGAGAATACACCTTTTCAATGTGGGTAACAACATGGCCTGGCCTCTGGCACCCACTTTGAATTTCTTTCAAGGATTTTCACGTAAGGGGAGCTAAATTATGTTGAGCATTAGAGTGACTCAGAGGTGTTAGCCTTGTTAATGTTAATTAAATAATCACATCAAATTCAGTCCAATCCACATAATGCTGTGGCATATGCACAACAGTGTCACTTGTATATGTTTTTTGTGGTAGAATATATCGACGTAGGGGTATTTTTCTTGTTTTCTCTTTGATAGTTTGATTATTCAATGAATTCCTTATTTGAAGGTCAACTAATATTTTTGTCATCTTGTCAAAATGTGCCTTTAAAAGGGGTTGTACTTGACATTCAGTACATTAATATAGCAGTAAACTATTTGCTATGTGAAGATGGAGTAATGGCGTCCTGAGCAGAGGAAGCAGAGAATAAAGTCACACTCCCTCTGTGTCTGTCTGTGTTCTAATCTGAGTTTCTCATTTATTTATTTGGATAGTCGTTACAGCCATGTGTGCGTGTCAGTGCAGGTTAGTGCATGGGAGTGCCTTGTGCGTCGGTATTAGATGCTGGCGGCCGTGACAAAGTATCGGTATTTGTCGAGTTGTGAAATGGTCTGTGAGAGCCGTATGGAGGCAATCTCAGACCACTTTTTTCAGTATTTCGATTTCAGCACCTTTAACCTCAAAAACTTGTTATGTACATGGAAGTTTTGTCAAGGTCTACCTCTCATTCCTTTCTATTCAGGCTAGAAATTAATTGCTGATTAAGAGGGATTTCCCATGGAGTTCCCGCCCATCACTCCCACTCACTGAATCGTCCTGCCCGGTGATGACTCAATCACAGTGTTTTTGTCTCTGCGTGTATATATGTGTGTGTGAATATCTGCATGCCTGCGAGACAAGGCAGCACTATCAAGATCACAGCGAGAAAAAGAGCGTTCCTGATTGCGAGCATGCAGCTTCCGCTTTTCTCTAGCTGACAGACAGAGGACAAATCGAGTCAATCAGCTACGTTTACTTTCAGGACTCCGCTGTGACAGACGGAAAGAGCGGGATGAGACAACATAAAAAGGCAGAGGCAAAACAAAAGCAAGATAAGCATGGGAGACAGACAGACAAAGTGGCACAAACTGTGCTATGTGGAAATGGTAAAATGCTGAAAAGAGAGAGACAGAGGGAGATGTAAGGTAACTAAAGGAAAGAGGAAACTGAAAGAGAACAGAAGGAAAAAGTAAATATGTGGGGGGATGACAGAAAAGACCTCAAAGCAAGAGAGTGGCATAGACAATCACATCTGTAGTGGTATTACCGAAGCTGTGAGCCTATGCAAACTGCACTGAGTCATCTACAAAATCTGCTTTATAAATCAAGAAAAATCATAGGAAAGTGGCACAACATCTAACACATGCATACCATGATACTTGCATTTTTATAAAAGAGCCTACAGTAGAAATTCCTTTCAGATGTTGTCAAAACAATGTCACAACAAGGTCCATTTAGTAGCTGTATTGGAGCTTTGGATCGTACCACACGATCGTCCTGCTCCTGGTGTTCGATAGCGTGATAGGTGTATTATCCCTATTAACAGCTGCTTCCCCAGTTAGAGAAACAACTGACCAATCAGAGCTTAATATGTAAGAACGGGCTCCAAGAGCTAGCAAGCTACCTACAGTATCTATATTAATGAAAAGTAGCAACAGAAAAGTGTAGATGAAGTGGCACAGTGAAAAACATATTTTTTTCATCACAAATGACCACTTCCTGCACCTGAAACTGAAAATGATGTTCGTCGTATACATCAGTTGTAAGCGAGGGGTTAGGGCAAAACAAATCAAAATAAATCCCTTTCCAAACATGAACACAATGTCACGCTGAATGATGAAGTGAATTGAAAAGCAAAACAGCTACTAAATGGACCTTATAGTGAGACAATTTTATCAACATGTTTCCAAAGTCAGGAATGGGCTTTCAATCTCAATTCTTACAGTTGTGTGGTCTATGTACAAATGAGAAAGCTTGCAGTGCTGATACTGTATAAATAAATAACTGATTTGTCTTGATTTGTGATGGATCAACTGCAGAGAAATTCCCCAACAAACACAAATGCTGCCCATGCTTGATTTAAAAAAAAAAAAAACACAAACCTGGATCTACTGCAAGAACATAAAGCATAAAAGCAAAGAAAACTCTCAAACCATACCACAACACGGCTAGCAGCTGAGCCCAGAGCTCAGTGTAATCAAAGAAGACAGGGTTAAGGAGTCACTAGCTTACAGTTATGAAAATTGAATGTGTCTCAGCATTAAATGATAACTAGAGGATTTATGTGACTGATTGCTTGGTTAAATCACCTTTTAATGAGAATAGGCCAATAAAAAAAAGTTATACATCCATTAATCCAGCCATTACTTCATCTATCTGTGGGTCCATCTATGCCAATTTAAATGTGGCGTCTTCAGAAATAGCCACAGAGATCTGCTATCCATTTATGTAAATGCAAAGTCCAACATGGTAATCACTGTGCACCCTCTAATGGCTTTCTGTGCTTGTCTTCTCGCCTTGGTTCCAACACTTAATTGGCAAATGGTTGAGGAAGGCACACAGTCTGTGTGCTTGATGGTAAAGTGTCAAGGTATGAGCACAAAAGAGCAGCAAAACGATAAATGGAGTACAACAATTGAACCAACATCTTAAGACGCAACCAAAAGCAAAATTAGCTTTCCACTGTTTACCTGTCTTTTTGTAGAACATGATCTCATCTTTAAACTCCTTTCGCTCCTCCAGGGCTTCGTCAATGCTGAAGATGATGCTTTCACTGGTCTCTGGCCCGTACAGGAATTTACATGCACAGCTCTTCTGCATGACTTCGGCCCGGGAGAAGCCTGTAAGCTCACAGAAGCCATCAGAGCAGTAGACGATGGGAAAGCCCTTCGACATCTGTGCATTGGCCAGGATGAAGTTGCTGTCTGCAGTAGTAAAGGGAAGAAGAGGCGAGGTTAGAGGACGACATGGAGCTGAGGTAATTGCATTATTCCTGAGGTTGTACGGGGTTGAAGACATCTGTGAGTTTGTTTAGCCCAATTCCCAGCTCCTTTTAAAATAAAGCCAATACTGTTAAACTTCCCTGTTTAACATGTCTTCACACTGAATGCAGTGACATAAAAAACTAACATCCAATGTGTTTTTCTGACTCTAGGCAAGAATGAAAAATAGTAAAACTCTCCACTGACCAAACTATAGTTTTAAACTATTCACTATGTTGCTCCTTCAAGAATCCTTGGAGGTCCCAATAATAATCCATAGACAGCCACCAGATCCATAGCACTGCAAATATCTGGCAAAGCAACACTGGTAACAGTAATTGTTATTACCAAGAGAAGTTGTATTTTTAAACTTTAATTGACTTAGCATGAAACCTGTTATAATTAAGTTTTGGCCACTTGGGAGCAGCACAACAAGCTGTAAACACAACATCGACATAGCTGAGCATTTTAGCTAATAGTTGCTGTAGTTGCTGAATCTTTTACCAACTCCTACATTAGGCCAATGAGGTGGGTCCAGGGAAGAACTTGTTTGGACGCGTGTTCTGCGTGCCAACAATCAATGTCCACAATCTGTCTGCATTTCGGTGCTGTGACACATTTATTTTCTTTTGCACACTGATCTAACAATGACACGCAAACCTGACACCTGCTCCACTCAGTGCTCAAACATGAAATTGCAGATTAATTAGCATAACCAACATGGTATATAAACAAAACAAACAAAGTTGTGTAATGGCTCCAACAGTTGCGTATTTTCACATCACCAAGACGTGGAGCAACATTAACATCATCATGTTTCTGGTCACCCGATAAACATAAGTGCAATATTAATTCTCTTTTAGCTCTATTTTTGGTGGTCTCGACCAACTCCTGAGAAAAATATCTGGCTCTTTTGCTAAATGCTAAATACCCACTAACTTTTTCTGTCTTTGTCAGTGCTCAGCAGGTTGTAGTGGGTTAATCAGAGCTTTTTGCTGGAAACAGCTGCCTGTCACAATACGGCTGAAAAGGAAGTTGATGCGAGTGGTGAGAGTGAACCAAGCAGTGAGCTGAAAGACGCTAGAACGCTACAGGGAAGAGCAGAGATGGGTGGGAATTATCTGTGGGTTGGTCAGTACGAGAGACACCTTATACGTAGTAATTTGATCCATTATTATTATTGACAAGAAGAGCTTTAATGTTGTTGTTATTTCAGCTGGACATTATGACTACTGTTCCCAACTGAACTTTAGCCAGCTCATCTAGAATGTTGCGCCGCAAACACTCTGGTTGTGAGACCATTGTTCTCTCAGCTTCAACCACCCACTTTTGAAACTTTAGATAATAAAAATGAAAGCAAATTCAGCTAGTCAAGGGGTGCCTCTCTGGCTGTTTCACTGAATTGCTCTCACTGGCCACTGGGGCTAAAATGTGACTTTTAACGCACCGATACACAGGCTGATTGGATCCTCAGCTCAGGTAGATGAAGGCCTGTGTGGGCCGCAATATGAAGGTCATTTTCCTCAATAAATGACTGATTTACTGTACAGTACTTCAAGCTGAAAAGCAATGGAATCCTACTCTTGAAACTCATTCCCTTGTGTCAAGAAACTGACCCTGAATTCACAATACTCTTAGTAAGGAGATACATTAAAGAGACGTTACATGTTAGGTAGAAATTTGTTTAAAGAAAAGAGTGAGAGAAAAAAACCTGAGTGAAGAATAAGTGAGGAATGTGCTGGAGTGATGACAGTGAAACAGAATCACACTAGTGCTGAAGTCGATCACAGTTAATTAGACTATTTGTGTCTAGCACTAAATACCCAGTTGAAATGCGCCAGCTGTTTATACCTAAATCCATCTATTATGGCACACAAACACACCCACTCATCCAGACAAACAAACACCCACAGCGCCAATTGGAGCTGAGCAGTGCTGATAGACAGCTAATGTTAATGGTACAATGCCCATCATACAAGTCAGTGGACTATATGATTTGTCAGATTCTATAGTGTGCGTGGATGTAGATGTGGGTATTTGCGTGTGCACCTCCTAAAACTATAGCCCCTAAGTCTCAAACCACACACACACATATTTGAAGGGGCATGCAGCACTAACAAGTGATACGCAAAACATTTGGAAACATTAGCATAATCACAGTATATAAATGAGTCACACACTCATGAAGTCGCACACCCCATAAACAGAAACATACAAAGCGACGTGAGCTTGTTCATAATCATAGCTTGAGACATCTTTCAAAGTGACTTGTTTCAATTACATAAATACATTTTCTGCATCAATAATTCCTTTTTCCACCAACCCCAATGTTTAATTGTTTTATGTTGTACGTCAGGCTTTATTGAAGGAAACCACCTTAGATTTGAACAGGGAATACAACAGCAGAGAACAAAACCCTTGTATGCGTCCCTCAAGAGGAATGAGCAACATGTTCTTTTTTATAATCCCATTCAGCAACAACAATTGCTTCGGCACGCTTGTTGGCACTCTCTAAAAATTGTGATTTATGTCACTTTCAGTAATGTGGGACGAGACAAAATACCCTGAGATTATGCAATAGTGAATAAAGGATAATTATTAATAAGGAAAAAAATAATGAATAAAGGAATATAGCAACATTGCAAGTATGTCTGTGGCTCTCAGCCCCAAACACATTTGTGTACATCTTTAAAAATGGCTCATAAATGTATACTTTAATTTCTTTAAAATGCTAAATTATTTTCTAATGCAGCTGGGCACTGTAGTTTTTAGCAAATGCTACTCAAACAGGAGTAAATAGTGTATTTTTGGTGACTATTTTCAGAGGCAGATTTGGTTGCTCTAATGACTCCAGCAGGAGGACTCAAAATAAACTACAGTTCCCATGCTCATCATAATCAAGAAACATGTCCCCCATTGCAAAGGCATGGCTTATGTATATGTTTTTAATCGTTTTTGGACAGTAATAGTGGTCTATGGCTCAGAGAAATAATATCAGGTATTAGCTACACACAATATTTGTTAGTAGGACACATGGTAACACTTTACAATAAGGTACACACAAATGTAGGTAGTTACTGAGGAACGAATGAGGAATGAATTATGAATGAATGAGTAACAAAAGGTTAGTTAATGATTAGTTACTGATTGACTGTGATTTAAGCACTAATGATTTTACTGGTGAACAGACTGGTACTGTTAAATGAGTAACGAATGGTTAGCTAATGATTAATTACTGGTAAACAGAATGGTAGCTACTGTTAAATGAATGAGTAACTAGCTTCGTTACCAGTAACTAATCATTAGCTAACCATTCGTTACTCATTCATTTAACAGTAGCTACCATTCTGTTTACCAGTAACTAATCATTAGTGCTTGAATCAGCCAATCAGTAACTAATCATTAGCTAACCATTTGTTACTCATTAATGTAACAGTAGCTACCAGTCTGTTTACCAGTTACCAATCATTAGTGCTTGAATTACAGTCAATCAGTAACTAATCATTAAAGAACCATTAGTTACTCATTCATTCCTCAGTAACTACCTACATTGTTGTCTACCTACATTGTTGTGTACCTTATTGTAAAGTGTTTCCGGACACACTGGTATTAAGAAAAATACAGATTATCACCAGACTCATTTAAAGGATAATTCCAATATATAACAATATGTTTGAATTTTTTGGCCATCAGTTCAATTGCTTATGATATGCTGTACTTATCAAAGTAACTGAGGACATCTACAAACACAGTGACTTCCCTAAATAGAGGTCAGAACGGGCAAAAGACACAAGGCAAGTTGTATACAAGCCTTAACCAGTTTAGTCAGAATGTCCACCACTTTATTTGGACATTAAATAGAAAGTGAGCATATCTGTAATGTTGGTAATAATCTCTTACTGCACAGGGAAACTGTGTGCAACTGTGATAGATGTTTCTGATGGACAGTTGGTTCTCAATTATTTTACAGTTCACCTCCTTTTGCTCCTGGCTACCCTAGAGGTCTGATTGCCTCACCACTCATGTTTCTTGTCCCATCTGACTCCTTTTTGGCGTGGGTGTCGCTGGCTTCTCACATCTCATGAATTTACTTGGTCAGTATAATCTTACCATTACCAACAGGAATGATGATGATGACTAAATTATGAAACTAAAACCCAAGTGGTCATAAACTGGAGTAATGCTTTAACAATGTTTTTTGATTCATAGTCAACACAGACGAATAAAACACAGTGACAGTGATACCGTTTATAAAAGAGAAAAACACAATGAGACTGTCATGTCGGCAGTAATACCCTGACTGTATGGCCCAGACAGATGGTCTGAGCGGGTTCAGCATTGGGACCGGTTGTCAGACGTGAGGCCCTTCAGGCTTGGGGTAAGCAAGAGAGAATCCGACAGGACTGCTGGCCTCTCAGGGACCCAGAGCAAAGGCCTGCAGCCTGTCTGGTGGCAGCTCCCCAGTGCACGAGAGGACAGTGTTGACAGAAAACGCATGTTTACAGGGAAATACACACTATACTGTCTTTGACAGTGGATTTCTTTGTGTTGTGAGAATTGACAGATGTACTGTATATTGTTTGAATGTACGGTATGCATGTGTGTATGCAGGAGATGTGAGGTGATGTTAGCTTATATCTTTTTGTTGTGATGCAGATTGGACCACTTATCAAATGTATGCTGAATGCATAAATCGAGACACAAGCAAAAGACACTGTCATGTACATATTTAGTGTTTTAGAGAAATGAGTTTTGGCAACCAAGTTTTAAGGAGCTTTATGAATTGTAGGATTATTTCTTTGTCATTTCGTAATCTCGTTTTGTGCAATATCAGCCATTACTACTGTTGTAGGCTGACACAGAACATGACTAACCTTTACTGTCTTTTTTTACTTTGTCCTTTTCACCAATTCCCCTCATCCTTCATTTTCTCTACCTTTCATTTCTCCTCCTCTCTCCTACTGTCCTAATTTCCTTTCACCTACTCTTTTACTAATGCGCCAGCATGACACCCCCCCCACCCCTTCTTGCAACCGCCTGCTCTCATATTCCTACCCTTGCTCCTTCTTTTTCTTCCTTCTCTATATTTCCCCTTTTCCCTCAATCCCTCTCACTGACCTTTGCTCTATCCCTCCTTGCCTGTCAACCTTCCTTCCTTCCTTCCTTCCTTCCTTCCTTCCTTCCCTCCCAGCTGTTCTTTATGTCCCTCCTACCATTTTGGATCTCTCCACCTAATTAGTCTTCATCTCCTCCCTTCCCTTGGAATTCCAGACTATCCCTCTTTTTCCCAATCCATTTATTTCCATCACTCTTTGCACATGCTCACCTTCCCCACCACCTCTACAAGAGCATCATCTGTCTACTTTCACTATCTTCCCTCTGCACCCGAAACTCTGCTAAAGGAAAGGTCTGACTCATCGCTCCTTCAGAGTCCTTTTCAGATTTCATCTCACCATCTCCCACTTCACCACCTCCCCTTTGTCTCTCTCTTTTGTTCCTTTTTTTTTTACTCTGGATCTTCTCTCCTCTGTCTCAACCTCTTCACCAGCTCCTATTTCTCTACTGTATCTCTCTCTCCATTCTGAATTTCTTTGGCTAATTGCTCTGGTGTAGAAGCCCATAGATCATCTCCCCTCATGCTCACACTATTGCATGACAGCTGCTGGAGAAACCCCACAGGGACACAAGATGAGGGGTAGGAGAAGGAAAGACGGAGACAAAGAAAGAGAGAGGGAGGGTGGGTGGAGAAAGAGGGAGGGCAGGGAGAGAAGAAAGAGAGCAAGAAGGACAGAGAGAGAAATGGTTTCAGAGCATTTTAAGCAATAGAAGTCAACTGTTCTGCATTGTAATTGTTGGTGAACGAATGTTCACGTGTAATTATACCAAAACACCAGCATAAGACAGCTGTGGCATCACAGTTGGTATCCTGCCTTCAAAGAACAGTCATCATATGTATATTGTATGACCACAATGTTTTCCTAATCTTAATCAAGTTAGTTTGCCGCATGGATCTAGGGATGGCAGTGTTGTTGGTTTGTCAGTCAGTTGGTCCACCATATCATAACAACTATGTGTGGGTTGTCATGACATTTTGTACAGACATTCATGGCCCACAGAGGACGAATCTCTGTTACTTTGGTGATCCCTTGGCTATTTCTCTAGTGCTACAAGAGGTTGACGTTATTGACATTTTGACTGAAATATCTTGAAAACTATTATGATGGACTGCCATGAAATTTGGTGCAGACATGGATAGCCTCTAGTGGATAAATCCTGAACACTTTG
Organism: Sander lucioperca; assembly: GCF_008315115.2. Lineage (NCBI taxonomy): Eukaryota > Metazoa > Chordata > Actinopteri > Perciformes > Percidae > Sander > Sander lucioperca. The sequence goes on from NC_050188.1 coordinate 21,849,299, forward strand.
GGGTTTTGTCTAGTGCCACCATCAGATCAAAACGATCACTCATTAAGTCAAATATAGCCACATCTACTACAGATGGGCTCAAATTTGCGTGCTGACATGAATGGTTCCCAGAGGATGAATCCTCTAGCAATCCCCTGACTTTTCCTACGCCATCATCATGTCAAAATCTCACTTTCCCCAATACTTTGGTTTATGACCAAATACCTGCAAAACATATGACATTCTCATCAGCCTCAGCTATATTTTGTGTTTGGTGCTAAAACTTGGTTGCCAAAACTCAACAACTTATGTGGTTTTATGTTGGATGACTTGTTGGAGTTTACTTTGTCAGCAGGTCAGTTCTACAATAACTATGTGGGTCACAAAAATCTAAGGCAAAAATTGTTCCATCAGGTACACTACACCCTCCTAAACAGATGGAATGGTGGAGAAGATGTGAGTGTGTGTTACCTTGTCCACACACTGATTTGTCCCAGATTTGTGGTTTTAAACACACTCACAAATGCTCCGAATGCACATTCCCCAGCTCCTAGACAACACCGTGACACCACCAAGAGTAACCCCTGAGCTATTTACAGCACAGTAATTCACATGATGGGTGAGCAAGTGTAAGGAAGTAATGGAGACATAGACAGAGAGAGAGAGGGAAGGAAGCAGAAACCAACGGAGAGACACAGCACAGGGGGAAATGGATGGCAAAGTAGATGAGAAAGTGAAAGATGGGGGAGTGTGGGCAGGTAAGGGGAAGAGAAGGGGAGACTGAGAAATATACAGAGGCAGACAGATGAGGGTGGGAAAGGGACAGAGGGGGATAGGGTGATGTGAAAAATTTAAAGTCAGTGAGATGGAGCTATGAGAGGTTGGAATGATGAAAGATGGAGATGGAGTGTGGTATAAATTGGCAGAGAAGTGGAGAGATGGATGGAAAGACCTCCTCACCCCTTTGCCAGAATTCATGCCAGCCTCTCAGAAACTGCTACAAAGCAGTCACATAACCACAAAGAAGTCACTCTAGAGTTGCCATAGTAACCACTGACACACACCATAGCAACCAAGGTTACAACTGTAGTTTGTCTTGTATTCTGAATGTAGTCGACACATGGGGTTATGAAATTGATGTCACTGCACTGTATCAACAAATTGTAGGTATCAATTAATTGGTATTTTGTGTTGAAGGGCACATTTAAACATTTGCACACACATGGAGGACATACATGCATACACTAACACAGCCATTCAAACAGTGGTAATCCTCTCACACCATAACTGAAGACAGAAAATCATTAGACAAATCAACTGCCTTAATCACTTCTGTGGCTTTTTATCATACAGTCCCCCAGGCTCTCACCAATTGAAACATTACACCAGTCATTACATTCCTGTAATTTGCAAGCCTGCCTCCCTCTACCTTTTTCCCCTTCTTTTTAATCTGCCTGTCTTTGTCGGTATCTTTTTCACCCTCCATTATCTTATCCCCTCTCTGCCTCCTCAAAATGTTGGGTCATAGCCTCTTTCTTTCTCACAAACCCCAATCCTGTCATTTGAAAAAGTAATTGAGTCTAAAAATGGCAGAGTTGGCCAGGACTTTGCTGGCGAAACCCCGTTTGTCAATCGTTTTGGACAGTCCATTAGAGACGGTGATTAGGAGAGGAATCTTGCTAATTAGGTGATTTAACAAGGCACAACGTAACAGGGAGGCACTCATGCAGACGTCCCAGAAGTTTGGTGGAACAGACGGGCTCCTTTAAATGCACAGTAATAACCGAGTCTAGTGACCTTACAGTGAGGACATCAATTGCCTGCTGAATCAGTACTGATGATGGTGGCTGTATTCTCCTAACAGAATGCTTTGTCAAAGCCTTGTTAAAGCCAGTAGATAATGCTGGGTTGCTATTAATTCAGAACACAAATTTACATTTTCCACATTAAGCCGATGCCTTTAGCCATGTTGGTTTACAGTGAGATTGCTTAAGTAGATGATGAGGATCTTGTTACTTTTAACGGGATATGTAACTGATGATGTTGTTTGAAACAGCATTTTTCTGATAAGTTGAAACATGTTGTATTGAGGCACATAATTGTTCTTTAAGTGTAGGCTATACACTGGAAGAGCAGGCAGCTATATTCAGAAAAAAAAAAAATTCTGCCTTTAAATGAACTTGAGCTCATAGTTACGACATCAGCACGTCATGTGCACATAATGCTTAGCGTTAAAGTGGTTTAGTCGTGAGAACACAGCTGCTAGGCAACAGCAAAAATTCTTGCTAACAACTTAGCAAGCTATATGTCTTTCGAATAAACAGTGTTTTTGTACCATTAATGTGCAAGCTAGCTAGCTAGCATGCCAACTGGTAGCTAGCTGGTAGTAAACCAGTTAGCTTGGTGAAGTACTTTGGCTGTGGCTAGCAGGATAGCTAGATTAGGTTACCCATGAGCTCACGAGCCATAGCTTAAGAAGCCCCGTAAGTAGACTCTATGTCACCAGCTTTTAGCACCACTTATTTCACAAGGATGCGTGAATGAACTCATTGTGCTACTTTCTAGTGCAGCTGGGCAAGAGGGCAGTACTTTGATACGATTTCATGGAAAAGGGGTCCTCTGTATTCTACACTGTTCACAAGGATACAGCACTCACACACCCACACTTTGTTTATTTTTACCCTGAAATAAAACAGTCTCAATATTAAGTGGGCTTTGGAGAAAATGGGAACAGCAGTGCCAATCCACTGCCAGAAAGTGAGAGCCCCTGTGCACCCTGCAGCGCTACAGTCAATGATGATTGATTACTCTCTCAGAGTCTCATAACTGCACTCATTACTTTTTTCATCCTCTAGCTGAGAACATTAGACCTGTCTTTTCACAAGTTGGCATTGCCAGGTTGTAAAATAACAATGTACTAAGACTCTTTAATGGAAAACTAAAGAGTTGATGTTTTTGACACTGTTTGACTGGTGAATTCCTGGCTATTCCCAACAAATAACCCTGGTTATCTCTACTTTAACAATCCTCATTGAAGCATATGTGCGTCAGCATGTGGTCTGTGGTCTTTCATACTCAGTAATTAGCTCCCTAGGTCTTCCTGCAGGTCATAAGGTTGCTGGTGAGACTGAGCCATAGGGACAGCAACAATATATCCTCGGTCTTCTTCTGAGACAGCAGCATCTGATAGTGATGGCTTCTTCGATTATGTGCAAAACTTTGATGAGTTTTTAAACACTCACCTGGCAGCAAGTGGTTATCATGACATAGGATCCCACAGCCACTTTTTAACAGCTTAATTAGATGTGCTGCATTTAAAGGAAGGAGGAAACTTCTGCTTTACTACCCTTATGCTCAACGTCAGAGGCAGCTGAGTACACACACTCTTTCATTCACATACACACTTTAAACATATCGACTCAACACAGTCTTGGCATCAGTGATTGTGACAGTAATTACCTGCCTAGTGGAGGTGGAATTAGTGTGTACTGAGAGCTAGAAAATGGCAATCTGGAAGAGTGGCACAGGATGGGCAGCACGCAGCACAAACTGGGAGACTTTTGTAGAAGAAAATTAATTACCTAAAAGTTTTAGTATTATTTTATCTTGATATCCTCTTTCCTGCTGACTGATTACGTTGCTATTATTTTCTCTGAACAACAAACTTTTAGTGTCTCCTGTGTTAATGAAGTCTGTGCCTTTTTATGTAATTTGAAATTAATTGATTTTAGGAAAAAAGAACATGTTCATATTGAATTATTATAATATATTTCATGTTGTTTTGCTCAAAAAAAAAAATGTATGCAGAGCTGCAACTATTTAGTCACTTTTCAGGTTCCAGTTGTGTAAATGTGCTGGTTTTCTTGGCCTTTTATAATATTTAACTTAATATCTTTGGATTTGGGACTTTTGGTTAAACAAAACAAGCATTTTGAATAAATTAACCTGAGTTTTGGAAAATTGTATTGTTTTGTTACAATTTTCTGACATTTTAGGGAGCAAACGATTATCTAGAAAAACAATTGATAATGAAAATAATTAGTTGCAGCCCTAATGTACATAGATTTCAAAATACTATACTATGGGCTAAGTGATAATGTGTGATTGCAATGAGCAGCACACCACTAAACACTGATCCAGTGACGGACAGGTGGTGAGATTAGTCACCTGGATGGCACACTGTTGTAGTGATGACAGAAGGTGTCACAGCACTCTCACACAGTCATCACAGTGTAGAGCTACAGACAGATTCTGTTATTTCAGTTACACTGCGGGCAAACAGGGACACACGATCCTTACACAGTGATCAGAGGTGTTTGTGTCTGTCAACTAATAAGTCGACAAAACCCACAGTGAAACACGCAAACACTGTTGGCCCTTTGAAAAGTCATGAACTACACTGTGAGATCCAAATAAAGTCAGCTGTGGGATGCTGTTGAAATTATTTAAAGCCATGAACATTTCAATGTTTACTCTCATCTGAGCCATTTAAATGAGACAGTATGCATTTGCTGTCTTCTCTCAGCTGTTAATTGAATGTATCCCAAAGGTTTCCAGTTACCACTAGGTTATGCCTGAGACACCTCAAATAAACCTGGGTGTGAACATGGAAGAAAATCTCTCTTTGTGAGCACTGAAAAAGTTTAGTCAATTTCAAAGGCCACTTGTAAATGTAAAAAAAAAAGAACTTTCTTATGAGCACAAATCAAGTTACACACTTGCCTACTTTCACTTTAATCCATTTATCATACATTGTTTCCAAGTTCGAACTGCCCACCTGGGCTTTGGATGACGTCAATGGGATCACATAGCAGTGAACCAGCACTTCCCTTACATTTGCTCCTGGCCAGGCCATCAGAACTAATTTGTCCAGTCAAGCTCCACTGCCTCTAGTCTGCCCCATCTTGCAGTTGAAATCCAACATTCATTTCATCTACTTCGCAGCTCAAGGACAATCCATTTGTGCTGTACACTATACCACTCCAATTCCCTTGTGTTAGAACAGATCTACTGCCCAGGCAGCTGAATGTTTGTTGGCAATCGACATATAGCCTGCTCTTACTCATACAGTGGTGCTTAACCTGCAGATATGGGTACTGAAATAAGGATGGATGTCTGTGGTTATTATAGTGCCTCACTGAGTGCTATGAACATACCAGAAAAAATGGAGCATGTCCCAAAGAGTAGGGTGAGTGGGGTCAGGAGGTGAGTTTGTTTTGGAATGAGCCCCTAAATTCAGGATGTATTATTATAACTAATGTCTATGATAAGGATTTTAGCAATATGTGGCAAGTATTAATATTACACAGACAGAAGTGTGTTTAAAAAAGATGTAGTGTAGTTGTGTTTATGACAAATAGACAATATAATATAGTCTGGTACAAATACGGTACTGTAGCGAATGCCCTCTAAGTAGATGCACTATGATAAACTGATACATGAAGCTGAAACTATTAGTTAAGTAATCAATTAGCTGATCGGCATACAATTAAATGGTAATCATCAATCAAATGTTTAGCTTTTCCTTGTCTTAACACTATAAACTGAGTATGTTTAGGTTTTGGACTGGACAAAACCAAACAGTTGGTGACATAACACTGGTCTACAGGAAACTGCGATGGGCATTTTTTACTACAGACCAAACCAATAAATTGATGTACCGAGAAAATATTGGTAATAAAAATAATTGTTAGTTGCAAGCCTACTGATACATTATAGGAACTGTCTGAAGTGGAATGAAGAGCAAAAGATGAACCACTGAAAAAATACAAACCCAAGGGTGTGCATATAGCTGTCTAAAACAAACAAATTCCACTAAGATGTAACCCTTAAAAGCATGAATATAGGTTGAAACTGAGCAGAAAGAGAGACAGGCCTGGAGAATGAGAGCAGGGCAGCTCAGCTTAACGTCAGCTGTAAAACATAGCCGATTTCCAAGATTCTTCCAAGAGAAATAGAGAATGATCATTGTGAAGTAAGAAGTCTACTAAGATAAAGAGGCGAGAGTTCAGACAAAAGTTGTCGTTTAGAAATGCCTCAGTGTGTGTGCCTCAGCCCGGGGAAAGACTTGCTGTAATGCCGCCGCCGACCAATTAATTTTGATAAATGCGACTGCTGGTTTCAGACCGGCGGGAGGAAGATCGCAAGGTTAACTTCACAGAAAAACAAAACCATCTGTGGATAACTCAGACAAGTTGGATTTATTCATGTGTGTTCAAAAATGTGTGCATCAAATATATGACACACAGGCTACAACTAGTGTGCAAGTTGTCCAAATGTGTGATGTAGAGCTTGGAGCCTGCGTGAGCGCCCAGTTAACCCTTTGTCGCTGTCTGTGGTGCTGAGCTTTCAGCACCGCGGACAGCGACAGACTCTGCCTGCTAATTGCTGTGGGAGCGTATCCGGCTTTCCTTTTCTGTCTGGTCCTGAGACATGAAACAATTTGGAATTACCTTGAAGTTAAAGTCTAACTGAGCAAAAACAAAACGGGCCTGAAATACCCGATGCCCTGGTGTCTACATTTAATTTTAAGGCCATTTGCATTAAGATAACAAATCGAGCCCCTCAAATTTATTAGATTGTTGCAGGTGTTTTGATCTCAAGGATCTCCAAGAAATGTCAAGCTTCTTACAAACCAGAGGATACAAGCCAGCCGAAAACTTAAACCATAAGCTAATATAGATGCTGAAAAGATCCTAGTGTTTAAAAAATAATTAAAAGCAAACTTACGAGTGCCATCGAACCGTGTGGCTATTGTGTCCAGAAACGTGTTCTGTGGCGCTAATAATCCCTTCATCACAGGCATTTTCCCTGCTTAATATCGAAGTCCCCATCAAAGTTACTGAAGAGCAGGCGCAAGTCGTCCAAATGTGTATGGTGCTCACATTTAAGCTGAGGAGCCTATGAACAAGGAGCTATCCGGTCAACTCAGCACAATGCGATCCCTAGTCGGTGGAGAGTGCTCGCGATGCGCGCACCCGCGTATCTGGAGCTTTTTGTTGCGTGTGTAAATATCAAGAGAAGACGAAGCCCACAGGTGCAGTTCAGGTAATAGCCAGGTACGACCGTGATAGAGTGAGACTCCCTGTCAGCGATGCCATTATTATGCCGTTGGATTCAATGATCATCTCTCCACAGCGCGCAATGGTGGGAGACATCAATCACTCTCAACAAGAACTCTGATCAAATGGGGGAGTTTCTCAGTGTTGAGACATCATAAGTCAGAAACAACTTTTATTTACATTTTGTTTTCTATATATTGTTTTTCTCTATAGCTTCTTGGGGAATTCAGCATTCTTTGTGGTATCACTGCATCAATAAAGTAAGTCATGGAATACACAATAGAACAATGGCAGCCAACTAATAGTTCCATCGATGGAAATCCCATTAAAAGCTATGTCAGTTACATTTGACCCTGTTCAATGATATAGTGCACTCTATAGCAAGTTAACTCATTAAATAAGTTTAACAGTATATCCTGTATTTAAATAATGCATTTACCAGCGTTTGTTGTGGTGCAAAAAACGTGAAAAAAAGATTTGTTTGTTTAGGCATTATGCAATAGAGACTGACATACAGAAAGGGGGGGAGGGAGAAGGAGAAAAGTGAGAAACAGCATTTCTTCCCACTATCACACTAAACCAAAAACAATTATGCACAAGTCCTGCGCTTGCAGAGTCGTTATTAAATAAAACTGCAATAGAACACAATAGTTGCACAACACATTGCAGAGTAATTGCTTCCGGGGATGTAGGTCTCATTTGCATTGTTGTGTTGACTGACGGCCTACCTGTCAGCAGGCTGGCTATAGTAACATAGAGGTATCGCGAGTTTTTAGCTCCATCTGGTGGTAAGATTAAGGCACGACATGCATGGAAGACATGTCTACTAGATGGGCTCGAGTCAATACACCACATGAGCAACACAGAAATGGTCAGCAGACCCATCAGTTGCACCATAGCGCCCTCATGTGGACAGCAAAGTGCCAAGCTCCAATACATAAAATAACTATTTTAGAAGCATGTGTAACTTTCATAAATTCACATACAGTCGGAAGAGAATGCATAAGAATTACATGAAATATGTTAAAAATGGGGTGTAAATACTGTTGTGTAGAGAGTGTCAAAAGATAGGCAGGCAGACTTCTTGAATTCCAAACAGCACACATTTATTTGCAAAGAGCCAAACACGTATGAATGAGGAAATACAAAACTTGAAACTAACAAAAGAAAACTGGAGCAAAACAACAAAATCTACTTGGACAAAATGAAAAAAGCATGCGTTTGAGCAGCAAGGCTGATCCAATAGTCTGTCCAAAATTGTCGATAAAGCACGTGTTTGTACTGGCACTGCTCTTACCTTCTCTTTGTACAGCTGAACACTCAATTGCTTCTTTCCTAAGCACATATTTGTATCAGCACAGCTTCCCTCTCTAAGCAGCAAAATGCCTCTGCCTTTTATAGGGCTTTCAATCAGCTCTGGGCCAGACCACTATCTTCCAGCGGTGAGTCTACCAAACATTTATAACTTCACCACAATTTGGACAAAAGCTAGACACAGTTTGCACTCCTTTTACACAAATAAAGAAAACTTTATGAGGGGCGTAACTAATTTCCAATTACCCCTCAAATGCATTAGACAAACACATGAAAAATAACTACAGACAGAAAACCACCATAATTTGGTTCTGGCCCATGATGTCAAGGATTACATTAACATAAATACACCAAGCTGCTGGGCAAGGTGAGTATGAAGAAACAAACAATTAAGTGTTCAAATACGCAACTTAATAAATTTAACTGAAACTAAACAGTGGTTGAAGATGTCAAATACTGTATTACAGCTAGTTGCAGAACATTGATACAACTAATGCAAGTGAAATATGTGAGCTTTTTGGTGAAACTTAACAGAAACTGTTCACTAACAAATATCTCATTCCCCCATGAACGTGGGAAATAACTGAACTTTGAGGCACACATGTTCGTTGGATCACCATAACAAGAGGGGTTTTCCACAAAGATGTATAGCTCATTTTGTTCATAAGGACCAGAGCTACTGATATTTTGACTGATGGCACATCAATTGGATCATGGGTTAGCCTCACTGAAACGGTGGACAGGGCAATCATTTTGAAAATGAACACTGCCTCAAAATAAGTATTCATAAATTCACAGTTCCCAAAATGGTCTGTAAATCCACAAATGGGATTGCATCCAAAGTTTTTCAATTACACGCCGCATGTTGCAAGTACTAGACACCTCTAGCAAATATCAACATTCACACACACAGAAACACACACACATGCAGGCAAAACATAACAGGCAGAACTAAACTCCAATCTAGGTCGATCCCATTACCACCAGTGCCACCAAATGAACCTAAAAACAAAAGTCAAGCATGTGCCTCCTACTCAGATCCTCCACAACAGTGAGGCAGCTGTTACAGCTGTTATGTCCTTTAGACGAAGTGAGGCCATCAGGTACTCTAAGGCTGACTGCTGTGAATCATATATCACCTCAATGGTTTCAAACAAGTACAGTACAAAACACATACATGATACACATAAAGAAACATGCAAGTCATGTCCCTGAGTCGAGGCAGCATGAAACACAGAGATATACTTCCATAAATGTGTCAGCTAATAAAATGAAAACAGACAGCCAACCCGCGGTGATGCTTCACCTGATTAAGTGCTTAATGCGTCATTTAAGCCTGATCATTGGTCCAAACACATTTTGTGTCTACAGTGTGTGTGTGTGTGAGTGTGAGAGTGTGTGTGCGTGCGTGCGTGTGTGTTTGAAGTGAAATTAGAGTTGAGTCAAAGTGAGTCAGTGTTGCCATACCAGAAGCTTAAACCTGCATCAACATCTTTAATTTCATTGCACTTTTTAAAACAAAATTTCAAAAGTGCTTTTTAACACAAACCAGACCAAAGTGCGCTATAATGGCAATAAAAGAGAAGATTTTCTTACACTAAACAATGGATAAAAACTACAATGAAAAGGTGGAAATACAAGACGGGAGCTTGACCGAGTAAAGACTACAAAGTCAAATATAAGACTACACATGCAACCAGTTAAGAAACTATAAGAGTGTCATGTGTTCTCATCTTCTTCTGCATTTTGGTTTAACTGGTAGAAGACATATGGCTCAGTCGGACGAGATAAAAGCATGGATGACTCTTTCAAGAAAAGTGAAAGTTGGAAAGTGTTTGTATTACTCTGTTTAATCAAGAGTGCTTATATTATAATTGCTTTCCAAAGAAAAGTTAGATCAAAGACGATAGATTATTATTATATTAGTTTCATTTAACAACCATATTTTGAGTGAAGAAACTATTCATTTTAAAGCACAAGACAAGCATATAATTGAGCTTCATTGAGTTGTAAGAGATTCTGTGACAAGCATTAAAATGTGTGGAATTATTACATGTTTATACCAAACACACAAAATTTTTCAGATTGCATCCATTTTTGTTTGTAGGAAAATGGTTAAATCACAGTGAAATTTGCTGCATTCTTTGTATTGCTCTTAACTGTTCCTTCTGTCCTCTGGGTCAGATGTCTTTCTTTATGCTACCACTAGGAGTCGCCAGAGATTATTTGTTTTATTGCACACATAGGTTCAAGGTTTATTTATTGTCATTGTACGACACAGGGTTGAACAATGAAATGCACTTGTAGTCCCTTTACGCCAACAAAACGAAAACTAAACAATAGGAGCTTTAACATATATGGAACGCCATTTTATTCAATATTAAATAAATGAATAAATACATAAATAAATGAATAAATACATAAATAAATGAATAAATAAATAAATATGCCTTTGAAATACATAATGAAATAAATAAATGAGGCAATAAATACATAAATAATTAGCCTCAGTATTTCAAAGGCATATTTATTTATTTATTTATTTATTCATTTATTTATGTATTTATTCATCTATTTCATATTGAATAAAACGGCATTCCATATTAACATGCATAACATGCATATAAATATAAAATAAATATACATAAACCACCTGCATAAGCATCAGTCACACCTGATAAATTTCATCAAAGAAATTGCTATATGAATTTGGTTTTGGGTGAGTGATGTGCTGCTTTGCTGCAATCCTCTCTCTCTTTGTACTTAGGTTTCATTATTAACAGTCTAATCAGATCTAGCCTTGTGCCTGTATAACGTATAACACACAGTCCTGCATTTATGCTTTAAGACTTCCTTGCTGCATTGCAAAGGCAACACTGTGCCGGCATTTTAACTTAATGGTTTTTACGATGCCCTCGGGTGCTATACAGGATGTGGGCATGGCTGTTTAAAGATTTGGCTATAAGTTCATTTTACGCACATAGTTTGACAAAGCTAATAGCCCATATTGTATGTGCAGTATGTACACAACCACATTCACACATACACAATGTAGTCATCGCTCACAAAACACACTGCACAATCAATCCTAATACAAGCAAATATAAAAATGTCACAACATATCATGCTCTCTTCTGACCCGATGCTTCCCCCTTCTATCTTTTGTCCTTTATTCTGTCTTCTCAACCATATCTCAAACAAAAGCTCAAGACATTTGTTTTCCTTCTCCCCACAAAACAAAAAAAACATACATTTTTCAATCTAGTTGGTAAGGAGGGCACATCTCACATCTGATCCCAAGCTCACAATCTCATCAAAAATCTGGAGGTCCCGGCATTCAAACGTGAACCTCTTTTGTCAAAGACTTTCTGATTTGTATACATACATCAAAACCACCTTAACCTGAGGCTGTGGTTTCCAATATTTGATACCTGCGTTGGTACATTAACAGGCCGAGGAGCCTGTACACACCCCAGATCAGGAGAAACCTGAGGAGAGACAGCTGCCCTCAAGCCTGCTTCTGGCACAATGTCTGATACGATTATTGTATGGATATGTAATATGTCTGTAAAGAGAGGTTTCTGGGTTAGGGTGTTTCAGATTAGAGGCACAACAAAGACAGTGGTGAAAAAAATGTCCTGGTTGATTTAGAGTTTCTATTTAAGTGAAAATTATGAAATTGTAGTGAGAGTTTCGCAATCTGGAGTCTTGTTGTTGATTCAAGTATTCAGAAATCTGTGCATAGTGCCATTTTGTTGTGTAAACAATGGAGAAAAACTATAATTTTTCTGTCACCACAGACACCCAGTTCGTAGTACTGCAAATATATAATATTGCAATACTTTCATGGGCCATAGGCTCAATCATCATTGCATTACCCCCATTACCGATAGTGACTTAACAGACATTTATTTAAATGAAAATCTTCAATGGTAAAGTTAAGTAAATGTACAAGTATGTATAAGTACAGCAATGTAAAAACACTCCATTACAAGTAAAAGTCCATTAAAGTAAGATTTTAAATGTACTCCAATTGTCAAAAGTAAAAGAAAATAGGCCCTGTGAGTGATACTGTATATTATTGACATACTTAAATTATAAATACTGATGCATCAACGAGGAACAAATTGTATCACTTAATATAGTAGAGTTAGTTTAGTCCAGTAGTTGCCAACCTAGGGGTTGGGCCCCCTTTAAAAGGTTACACGATAAATTGGAGGAGGTGTGAGATGATGAACAAATTTGTATTCATTTTGAAAGTAGTAGTGGAATGAAAAGTACAATATTTTCCCTAAAATGTACTGCATTGGAAGTATAAAGTAGCATAAAATGGAAATACCAAAAGTACAAGTACCCTTAAATTGTATTCAACATAATTACTTCCCACCACTGCACAAAGAGATGGCAGTCTAAAATTTGTGGTGACAGATCATGTGTGTGTTCAGTTGAGGTGTGTGTTTCTGCTTGTCAGTCTGCATAAACACTTACATGCATTTGTGAGTGTCTCTGTGTGTGTTTTCTATGACATTGTGTTGATCAGAAAGTGTTTTTGTGCATCTTCAAACGTACTTTAGAAACACGAGTGTGCATGAGCAAGAGAAACAGGGATGTGCAATGCTGAGTGTTGGCAATACATTTCCCTTTTAACGCGCCAACATGATGCCTCCACCCATCTAATGGCAGTAGGCTCACTAACCATATCATGAGTTTATAATAACCACATCACATCCATGGCGAATGAGGTGGAATGAAAATCTAACCTAATTTGGAGAGATACACGACTGTGTGAGTAGTAGGGTGTCCCCTGAGATGAGGCTCCAATTGAGGGAGCCATGTGCTGCACTGGTTGCATGCTCTGTGAGCGTGTAATGGTCTTAATTATCATTTAGCATGCCAGCCTCATTGACGATGTATCAAGCCAGTGATAAAATAGCAGAGCAGAGGGTGACAGTAAGAGAGAAATATGAACATATCAACACTTAAAGGCACAGTCACACACAAAATAGTAGTATCTCTAAAACACACACACACACATATACATACACACACACACACACACACACACACACACACACACACACACACACACATACATACACACACACACACACACACACAGACACACACACACACACACACACACACACACACACACACACACACACACACACACACACAAACACAAAACTAAACTTATAGCAGCATACCCAGAGGTACAATTGGAATGATACACATGCACACACACACATTTCCACCCAGCTGAGTGACATCTCTCTCTCTGAATTAGTCACGATGAATGATGTGTAACCAGCCATGACTCGTTCTGGCTGGGAAGATAGCTAATTCACTTTGTTTAATTAGTCAAAAGTACTAGAGCATGCTCTCTCTCCCCAAACATACTATCTGACTGCACAACATCCACCCATCTATGTGCCCGTTCTCTCTGTAGAAAAGACAGACCTGTGACCACACCGGTGTAACATTTCATAGGGCAAGTCTTCGAATCTTATCTACTATAGTGAAGGATCTCTGACTCTTTCTCTCACAGACAAACACAACACACATACCTTTGTGATACCTTCACAGGGATTCCAGACACCATTTAGGGATCACAGCTCCAGAGGTTCATCTCATCCCCAGTGGACTGCGTGGGGGAGTTCTGCTGATACTTGGCTGAAAGTTTCTGCGAACAGAAGAGAAGACAAGGTGTGTTCTTTGCTAATTGATTCAGCTGCATCAAAACTTTGAGGTACAGTGATGACTATTTTTCTCTTTTTTATAGGTTTGGCTGCTTTTGGTGGGCCTGCTTTGAGATATGTTGTTACAGTTAGATATAAATGAGTACATGATTAGAGTAAATGATCATTTTGAGAATTATTTATTGCTTTATCTTGCAGTCTATAGAACTTATATGTGAAGAACTACCATGCGGTTTCATAGCATAGTATATAAAGTGTATAGCGTAAAGGCACCTATATTGTTGCATAATATAAGCTACTACAATATTCTACAATCTATACTATGCTAAACTATATCATACTATACTATACTATACTGGTATAGGCCCATATTATTATACCATAGTGTATAGTATAGTATCATATAGTATAGTATACCCTACTATAGGGTTACTTACTATAGTAAGGGTTGCTCTACAACTAGCCTACACACTGTACACAATACTATAAATTTATAGTAATGTAGGCCCCATAGTATCAAGCATAGCCTATTATACTATGGCATAGTGAGTACTTTATTATAAACTACTACTACAGTATGCTGTAATATCTGCTACTAGCTGCTAAACCATACTGTTATTGTAATGGGATATAGAGCCCATGCATGGACTAAAAACTGTAATTATCTATATAGGCCTATGAATCGTAAGCCATAGATAATCGTGTGACAATTAAACATCAACGTTCAAAAGTTAATATCAGCCAGTCCCTCATTGCCCTGCTCCACTTTGTTACCATGGAGAGCTCCAATACCCTAAAGACAATAATAAGTGCGTGCACAGCATGCGGCAGAAAATAATAAATAGATTTATGCGCAATTGTCACATTTAATACATTTACGGAGCGCGCTAGTGAATTCATTATTACACCATATGCTAATGCAGCTGGCTACGCGTATTTATGAGTCTTTGTGTGTGTGTGTGTGTGTGTGTGTGTGTGTGTGTGAGAGAGAGAGAGAGAGAGAGAGAGAGCCTCTCTCTCTCTCTCTCTCTCTCTCTCTCTCTCTCTCTCTCTCTCTCTCTCTCTCTCTCTCTCTCTCTGCCTCTCTTCGCGTGCGCACAGGGCTTTGAAGTGTAACCAACAACTGCTGTCCCGGAGTCAGTGCTGTAGACTAATATGTGATATGGAATGTACTCCAGGAGCTCCGTGTTTTGTTCTCTCCAGAGCTTGCTCCACATAGGCTACAGCATGTCCCAGTGCTCTGGATGGGAGGTCGCTCTGAACTTGCGCTAAGGCCAATTTATCGTTACACCGGAAAGCGAAGCGCGATCGGAGAACAAGGAGGGATCAGAGTCAAAACTACTTAGACAGTAAATACGGGATAATGTCGATGTTAACCATACGATTAGTGTAAGGAAAATGACGTATCGACAACCAAGAGACACGGGTAGCCTATCGTGAACTGGAGATCAATGGAAGCGAGGATAACATATGGATACAGCCGATGTCTACAGGAGCGGGCTGTTGATGTATGATGGCAGGTCGGACATGCACGTTGTGCCGACTGAAACAGGTTGGTTTCGCCTCGATCAAACTTCAGCAGAAATCAGACGTGGGACGATTAGCGCGCATTTACTGTAGGTGCTGAAGATGAACTGAATCACTGTCGCTTTACAGCGACGCGCCTGGAGATGACAGCAGGTTTATTATGGGAAACTGCGCTCTATCATTCACTGGACTTTAACTGGATATAAAGGGTTATCCTAATCGCTGCATCTGGGTGAAGGTCATCCACGATTACTGATCAGAATATCCTATAGATCTGAATGTGTGTGTGTACGTGTGTGTCAACATTGTACTAACATTGAACTGTAAATTACTGAAAAAGCTTTCTTTCACACTCTGTAGACGCTTACCAGGTATCTTGCTGTATTTGTGTATGCCATTTTTGAATTACTGTCTAGAAATTATGGACGCATGTAGCCTGTTCTTCTCCATTTCTTTTTTTTACATGAACACTATGTTTGTCATTGCAAAAGTTACTTAAACATCTATAGGTTGCCTATGAAATACTCTCTTGGAACATAATAGTATGTCACCATAAACTCACTGCAGATCACCACGAACATACTGATATGAAAATATGAGTATCTTTTATTAGGGTACCTCATGCACTGTTTAATTTTTAAGCATCTGTGTTTCTGTATTAGTGTGAGACCACAGATGGATGCCCTGTGTAATGGAGCCAAGAAACTTGAGGGCGGTGATCCCGTTGTAGATCCCCTGCCGCCTCCTGCCAAGCTGGCTCGACTGGAACAAAACGGAGCGGGACCCTCTGCCCAGGAGAGGAGCTGTCAGGGTAGTCCTGTGGCCAAAAACCCCTGCCTGGCCCAGAAACCTAACGCAGTGAGGCCACAGAGCAAGAGCTGGCACAGCAAAGGTACATGGGCTGAAACATGATATTACAAACTGTTTTTTTAGTGCAGTGGTTATGACTCCTACGTGCCATCCCATATCTCTAATAACTGTCTGTCCATCACCTCAGGGAGCCTGCTGCCGGTGTTCTGTGTGGTAGAGCACAAGGAAAGCCCTCAGGAGGGAGAGAGGAGAGAAGAGCATGCTGAGTTTGTGTTGGTCAAGAGAGATCTGCTGTTTAACCAGCTGATAGAGATGGCCCTGCTGACACTGGGCTACTCACACAGCTCTGCTGCACAGGCTAAAGGTACATAGCACACACTTGCAAGGACAGGCAAGGACACAAGTCCATTGTTTGAATGTGAGACTTTTTTATTCACATTTGTGTGTCTGTGCTCAGGTCTGATCCAGGTGGGCAGGTGGAACCCGGTGCCTCTTTCCTGCGTAACAGATGCTCCTGATGCC